>NC_048299.1:241204469-241368482 GCF_013100865.1 Trachemys scripta elegans
GGGGGGTTGGATGGGTCAAGAGTTTGGGGGGGGAGCTGTCGGGGGCAGGGGTGTGAAGAGGGGTTGAGGCAGGCCGGTAGCAGGGGGGGTTGGATGGGTCAGGAGTTCTGGGGGTCCTGTCAAGGGGCGGGGAGCAGTTGGATAGGGCATGGGAGTCCCCAAGGGTCTGTCTGGGGGCAGGGATGTGAATATGGGGTGGGAGTATGGATAAGGGTCAGGGCAGTCATGGGACAGGTAGGGTCGTAGGGGGTTCTCAGGAGGGGGCAGTCAGGGGACAAGGAGCGGGGGGGGTTGGGAGTTTTGAGGGGGGCAATCAGGGGGGGGGGGAGGGGGGGGGAGTTGAGGGGGGAGGGGGGGGGGGGGGGGGGGCTAGAGCAGGGCTCCTCCCCCCTCCCCTCCCCCCTCCCCTCCCAGTGTCCTCTTTTTTGCTTGTGGAAATATGGTAACCCTAGAGGACAAATAAATCTCTAGCCTTAATGCAAAGGTATCCTTAAAAAGGTAAAGAAATGGAAGCCATTGGTAGGCCTGAAAGTCTATCACTGACTTATTTCCTGAAAGTCACATTGATAACATAAGCTTAGATTGGCTTTTGCACCTTGTTTTTTTGGGGGGGCCTTTGAGGAGGAAAAAGAGATGATGCTCTTGACCAATTTATAGCTGCCCTGGGTGTTGCAGACTCCCTGCTGATTACTATCCATTTGTCTGGGGCTGGGTCAGTCCTGTGCTGAGCCACCATTGTGACCTCTAGCCACAACATGGGGTGTGGTTGAACAACATGTGAGCTAGCATGATAGTGGCCTGAGCATGGGACTTGAATTCTAAGCTCTTTGGGCAGGAACTGTCTTTGTTCGGTTTGTACAGTGCTGAGCTCAATGGGGTCCTAGCTCATGACAAGGGCCCCCAGGCACTACCACAATATAAATAATAATCCCCATGCAGACACTAACTTCCTCTGTGGTCCTGAACAAGTGGGATATCCTCTGTTTTAATTTTCTCATCTTTTCCTATTTTTCAGTACTTCTGCAGTGGACGGTGTGATTTAATTTGTTAGCTTGGGTAGAGAACAGCATAAACGCAAAGCATTGGGCTGGGGTGGGGAGCACCTGGAAAAAACACATACAACTGTAATGGAGATGAGACACTGGGGAGCAAAAGAGACAGACCAAGAGGGGAAAGTGGGGAAAGAGACTGCTTAATTAGTCCATGTGTTCTGTGTTTCTGCTAACAAAGAATAGGTGTAAATGTGAAAGAATGAGAGGAAAGGGCGGGGGGAGGGGAGAGTAGAGAATAGTAAACTGAAATGAGGGAAAATGGCACTGGGATGGATGGAATGAGACAGATAAGGGAAAACACGCTTATGACTCTTAAATTTGCAATCTTCCCAACTGTGAACAACCTCAGTCCTTGTTTGATAAAAGTTGAACATGAGTTTAAGCTTCTGAATAAATTACAGTTCTGCTTGCCGTCTGTGTGGTAGATATTGAGGATGGGCAAACTTCAGTGTGTGTTTGTGCTTTATCTGAAGCAGCAAGATGGAACTCGTAGATGATAATACCATAATCAGAGCAAGAGGCTTACCGTGGCAGTCATCTGACCAGGACATCGCAAGATTCTTCAAAGGCCTAAATATTGCCAAGTTAGTTACCAGCAATATATAAGTTTATGGCTTTGCAAGACGGAAATGGTGCTTGCTCTGCTTCAGTGATTCACTCTTGTGTCTCCTTTTTCCTTGCCTTGACTCTTTAAGGGGAGGTGCTGCACTTTGTCTCAATGTACAAGGAAGGAGGAATGGGGAAGCTCTCATCAGGTTTGTAAGTGAAGAGCATAGAGAGTTAGCACTACAAAGACACAAGCACCACATGGGGAATCGGTACATTGAGGTATGCTGCAGCAATGGTGATTTTTTCTTTTTTTTTTTAATCTCTTTGATAGGACTACAAATACCATGCCACATATAACTGACTTTTTCCCCCTTCTTTCCCTAGGTGTACAAGGCAACAGGTGAAGATTTCCTTAAAATTGCAGGAGGTAATCCACTTTTTCTTTTGTGGGTGGAGATGGGATTCAGTTCCAATAAACACCTGTAACTTAGTTTCAAATTATAAAGTGCTTCTATTGAATGTGATCTCTGAATTGGCTCATAGAATGCATAGGTAGTTGTGCTGAGATTGCTGCCTACTCTGCTGATCATTACGGTCTTACAATTTATGCTGTTCTTTCCCTCATCCCCACCTTTATTGTGACTCATCAATGTGCATAAAAACTGTAAGGTCTCTGGTGCAGGGACTGTCTTCATTCTATGTATACAGTGCTTGGCAATGGGGCTCTGATCCCTGAGGAGTTACTGTGACATAAATAAATTCAATATGTTCTCTTCCTTTCAAGGAGTCGGTCAATTAAGCATCTTACCAGACTTGTTCCTGAATTTCATTTGCTACATAATTTTCCCGGGGCCATGGCTTCCATGTAATCAATTATAGAAAAACATAACCTGGATTCTTTCAAAACAGTGATGTAACTCTGTTCTACTTGTTCCCTATTGTTGTATACAAATCTCTGTGTGAAAGCAAATGAGTTTCAAAATATAAATGCTAACTATTAGGGATGGGTGAAACTGGTTTTTATTAAACAACTCAAACTTTTCCTGTATCCTAAAATGATCTTCCTTCCAAGGGAAAGTTGATCACCAAACACTGGAAGGATGTAAAAGTGTTTTGTAAACCCTCACACCATCTTCTCTCTCAACTCCTCTCACCCAACTGCTCTTAGCCAAGGGGGTTGGATAAGGCTCAACAAGCTGCCACCCACATCTGTTGTCGGATCTCATTCTCAGGTGCCAGACAGGCTTGGTATAGGAATGACCTGCTTCCCTGTTCTCTGCAGGCTGCAGTAACCTAGTACTTAGAAGCAGCAGATACCAATACTCTGAAACTTTTTAAAGGCTCCCTAGAAGGGGAATGTGTGGCTGAGAGGGTTGGTAATGGAGTGTAGCAGTGCCTTTGACTTCTAGGGGTATGGCTAAACTAGAAGAGGTATGTGTGATTGGCATGTGTCTCTCTTCTAAAGTTTGGCTTTAAACATTTTTCTCCTCCTTTTTAAATCCTGGTCTAGACATAAAGTAGGTCACTAGATGGACCCAATTTACAATCTGTTTCCTGATAGACTCTAGTGTCCATTTTCTGGAAAACAGCCACTGTTGGCAACTCCAGTAGAGACAAAGGACTGAGTAGGCATGAAAACTGACTCACCTGAACCTTGGTGACGGTCCCTGGGAGACAGTGCAGATACACTTGTGCTGCTGCTGGATCTGCACTTCTTCTCTGGCTATAGAACTAGGTTGAACTTGGGTCTACATGGTGGTCAGTCTGGCATATCTTAAACACATAGGTGCACACATCCCTAAAATTGGATATGTCAGTGGTTTGCCCAGTGGCCCTCTTTTCCCTAATCCTAGAGGTAGAGGATGGGATTTTCAAAGGCACCAAAATGCTATGGACTCTCAGTGGGGCTTGTGATCCTTAGTTACTTAGGTACTTACGAAAACTCCACCCACAAAGTGTTTGTTTTTAATATGATTGACGAGCAATGGCAAACAGATGGATCTTGCATTTCACCCTGTGAAGATAAGGTTTGTGGCTCTCTGTCCGTGCAGCAAAGTATCGTACCAGCTATTCTGAGGTTGACTGGGGGGTGTTGTACAATCTATGACTTGCTTATTTCATAGCTCACTCTGGAGAGCTGACATGTCTTGGGAAGAGAGAACCAAGTTTGGGATAAGAATACAAACTGACATCCTCCCAACTGGCTGTAGATAGGATGCCTTGGATCACTTTACTGATTTTACTGTGATATTACATTGGAAATGTAAGCAATGCTGATAGACTCCCATCTAGTTACTGAAGGCAAAACTGGCAAGCTTCTAAAGGTGACAATTGTATCAAGGTGGAGCCAAACTCCTGAACCTTCCTAAATGCACTTTTTTGCTGGTAGTTCCCAGGCCATTGTCTGGGGTAGTTTGGTGTCTGAAACAACATTTCAGAAATATGTATTTAAAAGTAAGGCTTGGAATTCACCAGAAAAGCTATTCCAGCAGCATCTGTGCTACTATGTGAGAGACTAGTGTTTGCTGACTGGGCATAGACTCAATGTTGTAAATGCAGCCTACTTTTCTCTTTGGGTGAGGGTGAATCTCTCATTTAAGCAATCAAAGGAGCAGCATTCTAGGCTTCAAAGGGAGGCGTGTCCCATATAGGGTGACCAGATGTCCCGTTTTTTATAGGGACAGTCCTGATTTTTGGGTCTTTTTCTTATATAGGCTTCTATTACCCCCCACCCCCGTCCCGATTTTTCACATTTGCTGTCTGGTCACCCTAGTCCCATATGATGACACTTCTGGCTTTCCAGGTGGCTTTTGAGTGGGGAGAAACAATGTGAATTTCAGTTCTATACCCTAGGTGCAAACAATCCATACAGAGAGGGAGTTGCTGTCTTTTACATGTCTGTGGTGTCTCAACTTGGATTTTGTTGCTTTGTTAAAGGTACTTCCAATGAAGCAGCTCAGTTTTTATCGAAAGAAAACCAGGTGATTGTCCGGATGCGAGGTCTTCCTTTCAATGCAACAACAGAAGAAGTGCTGATGTTTTTTGGCCAGCACTGCCCAGTAACAGGAGGAAAGGAAGGAATCCTGTTTGTCACATACCCTGACAACAGGCCAACGGGAGATGCCTTTGTGTTGTTTGCTTGTGAGGAATATGCACAAAATGCACTAAAAAAACATAAGGACTTGCTGGGTAAAAGGTACATTGAACTCTTCAGGAGCACGGCAGCAGAGGTTCAGCAGGTAGGGTGAAAGCTTCCAAATATCTTGGGCTCTTCTAATCAAAGAACCAGTCAGGAGGACACAGTGGTTGGCATGTGGTTGAGGTCTTGAGGAATTGCTTTGTATCTTGTTGTGGGAGGAGAGTTGTTTGACCTCAAAGTGTGGACAAGGTCAGAAAATGTACCTTGTGAAGCCTTTCATAATCAAGAGTTCTGATCCCTGTTTGTATGCATAGTCAATCTGCTCACTCTAGTGACTGTGTTTTTATTTAAACTGCCCCTTCTCCCCCCCCGCTAGCTATGCAGGCGGCATAATTAAGAGACTATCAACAGGACCACTTACTAAGTTCTGACCAGTCATACCGGGGCAAGCCTATTGCACATGCAGGGTTTGCAAAGGCCCAGTGGAAGGCCTCATTTGTCTTGCAGAACCTTTACTGGAGGGGATGCAGATGGCGGCACTCAGGCTGATTTCAGGGGGCTGGCAATTACAAGAACAACTTCTAAATTAAGTACACTTGATCTGGAATCATTGGGACACACAAGTAGAGCTTCACAATCCCACTTTTCATCTCTTGAGTTGACCTGCTTTTGAAGACCACTAGTGTCTAACAAATCATGTAAAGTATCATCAAAAGGCTGAGATAATCTGCTTTCCAGTGGTATATAACATTAATTAGTAGTCCTGGGAAATTTAACCTGGAGTTGACTAAATTCTAGAAAACAAACCACCAACAACCAAAAAAAACCCCTTGTTTTCTGAGTTCAAATTTTCCATCTTAGTTGCTTAACGTTAACTTCTGTCTAATGATGACTATCTGGTTAGAGGCCTGGTCACTGTAACTTATTGCAAGTTGTGTGGTTCAGTTTGGCTGCATAGCAGCACGTATTTGTTTCGGCTGCTACCATAATGCCTAACCGTGTTGGTATTGGTGCATTCTAGGAAAATCTGGACAACTGCATGGGCAGAGCAATCCCTAAAGTAAAAGAAGGAATATTGTGCTTTCTGTTACCAAAAGTGGTGGAGATTCAGCTCCCCATCCTGTCCCTGGTTGGGGTAAAAGTAGTCCCACACAGCTCTCCCTCTTTATCTTATACTGTGAGAGCTCTCTATCTGTTTCGGCCTGCTTTAATCTCTTCAGCAGGACACAGATTGTGAGGACAACAGTAGAAAGGGGGGGGGGGGGGGGCAATGCATTTTGGGATATCTTGCCACATAAAGACCTGCAAGGAAATAGGATCAGTTAAACCAGTTACAGAAACTGAGAGTCCTCTCCATGCTGCAAACAGTATGTTGAACTGGCTACCAGCAGTCAATCATGTGCCAGTCTTGGTCAAGGAGACTTGTTACACTTCCTACCACTGCACTAGCACACATGCTGCTCAGCTGATTGGTATTAACAGTGGAAATGCTAGTGTAGACTGACCCTTGTCATTTCTGGCATCTTGTCACACACACAAGTTTTGAGTTAACCTGGATTTTTCATAGATCTGGAGTTTGACTCTTTCTATAGAGCCTTATCTTTTTGCACTGACAAAAACATGCATAATATTGCTATATGCATAGAAGTTTTACATAGATGTGATCAAAGGAAATGATTGAATATTCACATAACTGTTAGGCAGGGCTCTTACTGTTTAAATTAGAAACAATAAATCTAAAGTGTAACATGATCTTTTTGGCCAAATACAATTACTTTTAGCTGACAGATGGTGTTGCTATGTGGGCTACTTCCACCATTAAAATAACTAAATGGTGGCTTACACTGTACCGTAGCACATGAAACAAAAATCTTCTTCTAGTTTCAGGACTCTTCTCTTCCTCCACCTTGACAGTGTCGTCTTGTGTCCTGGTTAACAGCTGCCGCTTTTGTCATCTAGGTTGGATGCCTTTTATTGGAAACAACTCTTCTATGACCATATAAAGTGCTTTGGGATCCTACAGGATGAAAAGTATTATGTAAATGTAATATACATAATTAGTAAGTTGCTGCTCTGATACATTTTCTGGTATGGAGCACTGCAACTTGCAGTCTGATCAAAAAGAAACCAAGATGACATTTTCAAATAAAGCCACCCAAAGACTTCAGACTTATTCAGAACTTATTAATTCAAGCTGTATTTTTTCCTTGATTAAAAGCCTAGTGCTTAGATGACTTACCTTCTAAGTATTGCACAAGTTGACTATAATTTACAAAAATTCTATCTACGTTCAGTAGAACAAGCTTGAGGTGTCACCATTTCTTTGTTTCTGTTTTTGTGCAGGTGCTGAACAGGTACTCTTCTACACCTCTCGTTCCCCTTGCAGCACCGCCTGTCCTTCCCGTGTTACCTCAGCAATTCATGCCTCCGACCAATGTCAGAGACTGCATACGTCTGCGTGGTCTTCCCTATGCTGCCACTATAGAGGATATCTTAGAATTCTTGGGGGAGTTTTCTGCAGATATTCGGACCCATGGGGTTCACATGGTATTAAATCACCAGGTAGGTAGACAACAGGAGAATGCAAGTCATGGTTGCCCGTGTGCTACCCACCACATGATCCCCTGGGTTGATTACTAGTGGAATAGTAGGAAAGCCGCCTTGATAAAGCCCCTAAATGCTCAAAGGGTGTAGAGATGCATAGCTCCCGAATCGCCAGTCCACAGGCGCGGCAAACTGCTCCCATGGCTACGAGGCAGGAGTGACCTTCAATTCAGCGTTTGTGTTTGGGAAACTTATTTGGCTGATTTGATTGTACCCTCGCAGCTGGTGTTCACGCGCTCAAGAGATGGGTTCGTTATTTTATGTGCATGTATACTGCCTGGCTCTTCTATGCACAAGAATGTAACCACTAAGAAGAGTTGTAAACAAAGTAAGGAGAGAAATAAAAACCCCAGGAAAAGTTTTCCTGGGAGGCTTTTTGCAAGAGGCTTGTAAAGCTCTCTAGCTACCACAGACCTGGCGTTCTGTTTCCTTTCCTGCGTCGTCACCACAAAAGGGGAGACAGCTACTGATTCGGTCCTCCAGGAGTGTAATGGAAATAATCAATAGTCTTTCACAGAACCTAACTGATTCAAGGCATTATATTTTTTTAATACTGGACCCAGTGTAGCAAACAAATTGTTAACAGGATCAACCGAAAACTTGGTATGGTTATCCGTAAATGTATGTAGAATTATTTCCATTGTCTGTAAATAGGTAACTCATGTTGCACGTGGGGGTTTTGAAAGCATGATGTTTTGGGCTCTATATGGTGAAACATACAACATCACACCTAAAAAGATTAAAAACATTTCCTCTCTTTTTCTTGATGATAGTAGATGAGGTAGTGGGGGTGAGGAATCTGTTTTTGTGGGGTTGTGATTAAAAAACAAACCAACAACAAAAACCTTTTAGACTCTCCAGCCAAAAAGTCTTGTCTATAGTTTGTTTGACTAATGGTAGGGGTTTCTTTTGTGGGGGTTTTAATTTTGTTTTGTTTTGGGTTTTTTTTTTGGGGTGCCCAACTTAAAAAGCCTTTAAAAGGGACTCTTTAAGAGGATGGGTATTCAGCATTTTCTGAAACCAGTCCTTTTTAAGGCTTCTTAAATTAGGCACCAAAAATCATTAGAGCCAGGGGCCAAGGGTTATAAGAGAGTCTCTGCCTCATTTTAATATGGCCCAATACATTAATTTCAAAGACTTAGTTACTTGAATGTGATGCAGAAAATGTCAAGTAAATTCAAAGATTTTAATAATGTGTTTTATGTCCAGAAGATAGACACTACATTAATTAATCTCTCACAACCTACCAAAATCTCTTTTAAGAGGATTATAAAGGCAAGTTGATGTTTGTAACTTAGTGAAAAAGCATAACTGTCACACACTTATTTAACATCTGTTACGGGGCACGCACAAAGGGACAAGCATGTGTGTTGCTATTTATTTGGTGATTTTGTTATATAGGATAAACAATGTGATACTCTATAGGCTTGGAAGAATTTGTTTTTTTAGTTTAGATGGATAATGTCAATGTTCATTTTTAAGCATTATTTTTATCTATTTAAATTTTCACAATTGTGGGAAATTATGGGTGGGGTCAGAAGTTCAGAGGGTATCCTGTAATGATAGTCCATATTGAGATTCAAAAACTTAAAGCTTTATAACTGCTAAAACACAATTATCAATATCACAGGTCAAAACATATTAAGTAAATATTCCTAAATCAAATGTTTAAGAAAAGTGCTGCTTGAGAATTTATTTGCTGGTCTATAAATGTCTATCGTAATGATAGAAATATTTTTGGTCGGTTTGTATGTGTATGGTGAAATAAACATTTACCAGTAAAAATCTAATGCTTCCAAGCCTACTATATAACTGGATTTCTGAAAAAAAATTGCCTCTCTTCCCTGGGATTACAGATTAAACTGTTCCATTTACTCAACCAAAATATACAAATTGATACTTAATTTCATTCTTGTACTTCACAAATCTTTAATCTCGTATCAAAATCCTTAGAAACCTGATTGCTAGTTCAGAGTGGTCAGCTATCTCTTAAACTAGCAATTGTCCCTCAGGGAGGGCTAGTTCCCATTCTCCCATAGCTTGTGATATGGGTATGGTTAAAATTTTGTCACGGTTGCTTTTAGTAAAAGTCACGAACAGATCGTGGACAATAAACAGAAATTCATGGAAGCCCACAGGGCTGCCTAGAGGATTCAGGGGGCCTGGGGCAAAGCAATTTCGGGGGCCCCTTTCATAAAAAAAATTGCAATACTATATTTTCGTGGGAGCCCCTGTGGGGCCCTAGGCCTGGGGCAGATTGCCCCACTTGCCCCCCAACTCCACCTGGGCGGCCCTGGAAGCCCATGACCTGTCTGTGACTTTTACTAAAAATAATGAGGGGGGACTGATTTGGGTGGGAGGGGTGTATGTGTGAGAACCTGAGCCCTGCTGTGGGAAGTGGGGAGGGTTTTTAGTACTCACTGCCCCGGCGGCTGACAGCTCCATGGCTCGAGCTTGAGAGTTCTAGGTCCCCTCTGTCACCTGCAGCGGCTTGGCACTTCGGGAGCCAGCGGCTCTGCACTCTGGGGGCCCCAGCCCCAGGGCTGAAGCGGAAAATGTCACAGAGGTCTCTGAAAGTCACAGAATCCATGACATAATTTATCCTTAGAGATGGGGTTAATGACCTGTTTGACTTAATCCATGAAGGCCTGGTTTACTCTAGACAATTAAGTCAATTTAAATCCATGCTCTCTGAGCAGCATAGTTAAGCCAACCTAACCCCCCATTGTTGACCATTCTAGGTTAACAGAACAATTCTTCTGTTGGCCTACCTACCACTTTTCAGGAAGGTGGATTATCTACACTGATGCGACAACCCCTCCCATTGGTGTAGGTAGTGTCTGTCTATGCTGAAGTGCTGCAGTGGCGCAGTTGTGCCGCTGTAGCATTTCAAGTGCAGACAAACCCTAAGTAAAGAACAGATAAAACTCATGTTGTCTAATATCTGAAGCTTGTTCCTTCAATCTGTCTCACATGTTCAAACGGTCTTGTAAATTACTCTGGACATGAACCATAATCTGTTATGATGACACCACATACACTATCCATGCTCAAATTGTCTTGGACTGACGTTTTGCCTTACTTGTCCAATTCTCTTTGGCTTTCTTCATGGCCTGTGAAACTCATAAAGCGCACTAAACTTGGTGCTCTCCTAACAGAAGAAGATAGTCCTTGCACCAAGGCTCTTATAGTCCACTTCAGACACTGACAGTACAGTCTAGATATGCGAGACACATGTTCCAAACTTGAACCACTAGCTCTGTGGTGAGTGGCGTCACAAATGTGTAAGGTTTTTAAGGAAGGATGTAATTGTACAAATGGCATTCATCTTTTCAGTGACTGAAACCTGAGTCTTTTATCACTCCAGTATAGACCTCTACCACTTGGGCTCAAGGATTAACTAAATTGGCTGGACTGCCAATTCTAAGACTAATTTTTAAATGTCCAGAGATGGTCCAGGAATAAATTAAAAGCATAATTTGTCAACACAGCTTGAGTGCCTGTGTGGGGAAAATGTTGGTGAAGAGATCTGCTGTCTTGCCATCTGTTGCTCTCCTTGTGTCCAACACAGCATGTAGTGGTAGACAGGAATCCTGCCACAACTGCCGCGTGGGAGCAGATCTCCTGCTCCAGTGTAAGGATTTGTCTGTACATTGTCTATTCAGGAATACTCCAGCTTTAGACAAGAGCTTGAGTGAGCATAGCTGCCTTAGTGACCCCCTCTGCGGGGGAGAGAGAAAGTTCTTTATTGCAGTATAGCCTGTGGTTATGACCAGGGTCCATCTCCACTCTTCCTTCTTCATATGGCAGAGATAAGCTCTGCATAGGGCCTGAATTCCCTCCTGTTCAACCTCCCCAAATCCTAACCCCTGCATAACTGAGCTGCACCAGTTCATTACATGTTGGGCTGGCTACACCTGGTTGGCATTTTCCTCTTGCAGAACCTTCTGTCTGAGGAGTTGAGTTTCACCAGTGCTGGTGAATTCAACTGCCCAATACCCATGTTAAGGGTAGCTGATCACCCCGATTATACTGATGGAGTATTGAAGGGGACAGAGGAGATTAAACTTCTTGTCCAGTCACAGGTGGTGTCTATCTCTTGGTATGCGTATGTGTTGTAAAGGTCCATGTCTTGTAAGCTTGGCCATTTGCAGTTTAAAAGCAGCAGTAGCTTCCAAAGGCACATATATACTTGCCTCTGCCTCAGTAAGTAACAGACACTGGCTATGTTTAGGAAAAGCTTTTCATGTGTAGATTAAAAGGTTTTTTTTTGCAGTGTTGGAACCTTGTTGGTCCTAGGATATTAGAGAGACAGAAGTTGGTCCAATAAGATATTACCTCACCCACCTCATTTCTCGAATAAGTTAAAGGCTTCATTCAAAACTGCTGCCACAGTGCACATGCGAGAGGGTAAAGATTTTGTCGTGCTTGACTTGTATGGGAGCCTTGTGGAATAATGTTAGCGTTTAAATGGTCAAGCTAAGCACTGAGATTAATCAGTGGCTCACAAACTTGAATACAGTCACCCCTTTGCTATCGTTGTTGTTGCTTTTTGTCTCCAGGACCCTGTTCCTCTTTATATAAGGAAATGTGCTCTCTGAACAGAGGACTAAAGTTCCTAGGCCTTGTCTACTCTAGAAAGTGTTTTGGTGGTGGTGGTTTTTTTGTTTCCTTCCAGTGTAACCTAGGGCATGCATTTAAACCAATAATTCTACAACTATAAACCATCCCATGTTGCACCCTCCTTCCCATGTGGGCACTCTTATTCTGGTATAAGAATGGCTTTTGGGGGGTTCAGCTTAAGTCCCTTCCCAAGCAACCTAAGCTTAAATGGAAAAAAGGCTTATACTGGGATAAGAGGTCTTCTAAACTCTTATTTTTACCAAAGCTATATTTGGAGCTAACGTGTGGCATTTTTATTCTCTCTATTCTGAGCCATAAAAATAGTCAGGCTATACTATAGATAACAGTTTTACTTAAATATTCAAAACAAATAATAGTAGAAGGCTGACAAACATTGATGTAATGTACAGTGGGCAGACCATGGGCCCAGGCAGTAGTGAGAATTTAAGTGTATCAGAACTGTTGATTGGTACAAGAGTTGGGGTGGTAATGGTCAAATAGTCTTTGTAGAAGATGCTGCTAACATTGCAAGTGACTCCTGTTTTGGTACCACATGAGTATTTACATTGGAACTATAGATTTGCTCTTGTCTTTTTCTTGGTTTTTCAGGGCCGTCCATCAGGAGATGCCTTTATCCAGATGAAATCTGCAGACCGAGCTTTTTTGGCTGCACAGAAGTGTCATAAGAAAACCATGAAGGACAGATACATTGAAGTCTTTCAGTGTTCTGCAGAGGAGATGAACTTTGTATTAATGGGGGGCACTTTAAATCGAAATGGCTTGTCCCCACCACCATGTAAGTTACCATGTAAGTTTTGCATGGTTCTTGGCGCTACTCTACGCTGTGTGCTGGTAGGTGTTGGAGCTTCTTTCTCTTCCCAGTTCTTTGTACGGTATATTAAATGGGGGTGGAATTGCAAGGCTTTTCAATCTGAAATCAGCAGAAGCCTGTGATGATTTTTCTTTTGGTTGTGGTTTACTATTACTGAAGAAGAATTACTTTCAAATTATACTCTTCTTTTCCACTGACAAACTTGTTTTCTGCAACTTAATTTGCTCTGGACAAGCAATGACTCTGAAAGGGAACTTTGCCCAATAAAAATTTAAATGTGAATTAGTTTCACTGTGTGTGTGGACTCCATGCCCCTCCCTCTCTTTTAAAGGCTAATTCTTGCAACCACTGGTAATGCTTTTTTCCAAGTCTAAACACAAATATTCTACCTGTTGAACAGCTACTAACCCCTGGACTCTTCCCTAGACATCCAGAATGCATGGAGTTAAGGTTGCTGGTGTGTGAGTGAAATATGTATTTAGACATGCAGCTAAGCTAGCCAAATGTCTTGGTGGATCAGAAAACAGTACTTTGCTTCAAGCTGTGCTCCTTACTGGGTATGAGTCATTTGGGAAAATGGGATCTTATCTAATATTTGGGAGAAAACACTTTAAAGGCTCAGGGGCTGACATCTGTTTAAAATAATATGGCTTTGAACCCATGGGAAAATAATACTTTGCTTCAAAGATTGCAAATGGCAGGATAATTGAGGTAGGATCCTCCTATTTATGCAGAAGAAATGGAATATTCTAAATCCAGACAGGTTGGTTATGACCAATGCTGTTTGTTTACCTGGTGGCTCCTTGGTAGTCCATAGAGAGTTGGTCCCAGTCCACTTTCTAGTGGACAAATCATAGAATATCAGGGTTGGAAGGACCTCAGGAGGTCATCTAGTCCAAACCACTGCTCAAAGCAGGACTAATCCTCAGACAGATTTTTACCCCAGTTCCCTAAATGGCCCCCTCAAGGATTGAACTCACAAACCCTGGGTTTAGCAGGCCAATGCGCAAACCATTGAGCTATCCCTCCCTCCATCAGAGAAATTATCACCATCATAATTGGTCCCCTTGTCAGCAGAAAGGCAAAGGCCTGAATGGGAGTGAGGGATAGACAGGTCACTCTCCCCTAGAGATGGGGCAAGTGTACTCTGATTTTTGTTCAGAGACTTTTGTGAAGGTTCCCAGAGCAGGCTAATGAACTCTGCTGAAATCATGGAAAAGTTTTTGGATTTCTGAGTTTCACCTTCTTACAGCTGTGAGCACAGGTGACTAAAAGTTCAAACAGGCCATGTCCCCTTGTCTGCTTATGATGGGGGAAGTGAGGAGTGGAGTCATCAGATGGTCTCTTCACAACTGCTGGTCCCTTAAAAAAAAAGTGTGATCAATTTTGCCATTCCTAGTCTGTCTACATTGATCAGAATATGGTGGTGGAAGAAGGAGAGACACACTACTCTCAAGTGCTTTGGGGAATAGTCTGACCCCCAAGTTCTTGTATGTGTGCAACTTGTAGAAACAGCCTTTGTTTTTTGAATTTGCATTATCCTGTTAAATGAAGAAGTGACATGGTTGGAAGTACCAAGGAATAATATAATGCCCCTGTTGGGGATGGAGATCTCTAAATTGAAGGAATGCCCTGTATAATGGGAAGATTGGACAGCTATAATCTTGGATATTGACCAACTTTGCTCTTGTCTTTTGAAGAGAGGAGACTTAACTGAAACTAGACCAGCAAACCAACTCATCTCTCTGGAAAGAGAATTTGTTCCCACAAATCATAGAATCCTAGAAATGTAGGGCAGGAAGGGACTTTGGTAGGTCATCTAGTTGAATTCCCTTCACTGAGGCAGGACTAAATATTACCTAGACCATCCCTGATAGATGTTTGTCTAACCTGTTCTTAATATCACTGACTAAGATTCCACACCCTCCCTAGGCATTTTGTCCAAGTATTTAACTGTGCTGACAGGAAGTTTTTCCTAGTGTCTAATCTAAATCTCCCTTGCTGCAATGTTATGCCCATTACTATGTGTCCTGTACTCTGTGGTTAAGGAGACCAATTTATCATGTGCCTCCCTATAATAACCTTGAGAGCAAGAGATGGCTTCTGTGTGTTGTCATACCTTTTTTTGTTTTGTGATTTCTACACAGATAACTTTATGAAAATGTGAGCAAGTTTTTTCCAGGTTGGAAAGACCCTAGATTTACTTTGAGACTGTTTTGCTGAATATACTGGAATTTGGTGAACCATGTTAATCTATCCTCCTTTGGTTCTTTTAGGTCTTTCTCCTCCGTCCTACTCACTTCCAGCTCCTGCAGCAGTTATTCCAACAGAAGCTGCCCTTTATCAGCCCTCCATGCTTTTGAATCCACGAACGCTCCAGCCCTCCACAGCATACTATCCAGCTGGCGCTCAGCTCTTCATGAACTACACGTACTATCCCAGGTAAAGCAATGAGACAGGAACACAGAAGTCCTTTTACAGCAAATGCATGAAGCTCTCTAAAGAGTATTGGCTGCCATGGTGAAGGCTTGTGCTATAGGGAATAGCCTGCTCAGTATTTGATCAGGGTAATTATTTCGGAATCCACTGGTGGGGTTCCAGTTTTAGGTGGCAAATTTTAATGTGTGTAAAATATTGGTCACTTGAATAGCGTGTGACTTTTTGAAAAGTGACCAACTGACTTAGAAGCACACTTGTTATTGCCTCTCCGTGGGAATTGTCCTTTTTTTGTTAAGGGGCTTTGTCAGGTAAAAATCCCATGGTTTGCGTCTTAAAATCAGAGGTTTGCACTAATGTCTTTTACCAGAATTTTGCCTCTTCCTTCCCTCAACTTGTTTTGCAGTGTTCTGACTGATGCCCTCCATCCTCAAGGTAACTGCTTTTCAGTGTCGCTGTACAGTTAAAGGATTTTGTAAACTTTGATGGGGAAAGGCGCTATGTAAATATTCCCACGTGCTTCAGTGCAAGTTGACTGACTAATGTTCTTTTCCCTCCTCCATCCCCCATTTCTCTCCTCTGAGGGCTTTTAGCTTTTCCTGGTTAAAGGAAACAAACACCGGTCTCTTGTGGGTGGAGTATAGTGGGTTTAATGTATACTTCACAATTACAAAGTAACTATTAGTTCTGACTGGAATGCAAAGTACTTCATACTGTCGAGATTGTATGTGAGGTCTGGTATACACTACAAAGGTCAATGTAAGCCTTCTTGCGTTAACCTAGTTGTGCATGTGTCTACATTTAAACTTGTCTCTCACTGATATAAGCACCACATTAGAGATGCAGTAACACCGTCCCCCATTGAGCCGGGGTCAATGTACTGAGGTCAATGTAGCAAGAGGGTAAAAGCTGTTGCCTATGACAATACTAACAGTCCTCCAGCAGCTGTCCCACAATGCCTGACACTGATAGCTCTGCTCACAATGGTAAATGCCCAGTGGTCACAGAAACCGAACGGCCTCCCTTCCCTTTAAAGCCTCATACATTTTTTTTTAAATGACTTTTCCTGATTGTCCAGCTTGGCAAGCACATCTAGCAGCAATCCATTGTTGTGTACAACTGCCCAGCTGACCATGCAGGCTACATGCTCCAGAGGTACTCCGAAATGGAGTAGACTGGAGATATTGGATCTCCTAGGCCAGTGAGGAGAAGAAGGCTGTGTAGGCATAGCTACAGACCCGCCAAAGAAAGGTGGATATCTATGAGCAGATTGCATGGGAGGCAGGCGAAGGGGTATGAGCAGGACTGGCACCAGTGCCATATGAAAGCAAAGGAACTGTGTCAAGCTATCAGAAGGCCAGCAATGCCAACAGTCGATCTGGTGCCGAGCTGCAGACGTACCGCTTTTACAAAGAGCTGAATGCTGTACTTGGCGGAGACCCCACCACCACTCCACAGACTATTGTGGATACCACCAAGAAGCCCAAGTCTCAAGTCTCTGGCAAGGAAGAGGTGGAGGAGGATGGGGAATGTGAAAGTGGGAGGTCCAGCTACAAGGTGAACCAGAACCTGTTTGAGACTCCACCGCAATCCAGTCGGTCCCAGCAGTCAAGCACAAGCGAGCCTGATGCGGGGAAGCAACCTTGGGTAAGTGTGCAAATGTATTTCCCATTACAATGATGGCACCTTCAACTTACCAGGACACAGCTGTTGACTCTTCATTAATTTACTTGTAGTAGAAGAGGTAGTGTTATCTGCTTTTCATTCCCCTCTAGAGGTAGGATAGTGGGGCCATGTGGAACAATTTGTTTATGTACACAGGGATGTTCCTTGAATCCTCCTGAGTGTCTTGATGAAACTTTCATGGAAGTACTCTGCAACCCTCTCCAGAATGTTTCTAGGGATGGCAGCCTTATTTCTTCCTCTGCAATAAGGACACTTTCCCATGCCAGTTAATAATAACTTGAGAGACAAGATGCGTAAGGTAATATCTTTTATTGGTCCAACTTCTGTTGGTGTGAGAGACGAAACTTTCAAGCCACACACAGCTCTTCTTCAAGTCTGGGAAAGTGAGGCTCTGAGTACATTTCTGTGTGGCTCAAAAGCTTCTCTCTCTCTCACCAAGAGAAGGTGGTCCAATAAAAGATATTACCATCTTGTCTCGTTAATATCTTGGGACTAACATAGCTACAACTACACTGCATACAGTAATAACTTTGGCAAGTGCCACTGCAGTGCACAGGCTAGCAGCATACGAGCCTGGAGGCTTCAGAACACCAGCAGCGCTCTGTGCCTTTGTTACCCTCAGGAGAGAGAGATCAGATAAAACCTTCAGCATCTGTGGTCAATGGTGCCAGCATTCAGTGCCATTGCCCTTTATGCATAGCTTCATGCAACCGATCAATTCCCTCTTCATTTCCCTTACTCCTGGTGGGCGATACTCATCAGTGCTGGTGCTGTGCGTGGTACTGCACACAAGCACTCTGTAGCAGAAGTGTCAATAAGCATGTCTGGTGTAAAATTTTAGGGGAGGAAGGGAAGGGAGTTCTGAATCTTCACTTTCACTTTCCACTGTGACTATACTGACAATAGTACCTCTGTGTGTTTTATCTGCAGCTGCTGCCGTTGCAGCCTTGAGGGGTTCCACAGCCACAACTGTGGAATGCCTAAGCCAGATAAGGAGAAAAAAGAGAACTTAGGATGACACATTCAGCAAGATCCTGCAAGCCAGTGTTGCATCAGACCATGAGCAAGGGGCCTGGAGGATGAACACTGCAGGTAGCCTGTAGAAAGTTCCAGGAATCTTCAAAGAAAAAAAAGAATCAGATGCACCAGGACATGACTGGGCTTCTTCAGCAGCAAACAGATGCCGAAGACTCTTGTGGACCTACAGGTTCAACAGTCATGGGCTCACCTCCCTTTGCAGTTCATGGAGAACTCCATTACAGCATCATCTTCCTACACACCCGCTCAACATACCACATGGTATCAGGGGGCTGCATCCCGACTCCTACCACTTCACCCCAAAGAGCATTAAGGACAGCCACACTTCTCATACATTGACCTGAGACAGCTATGGTTGCTGTATGTGTAGGTAAAATGGACATGAATGTTCTTTCTGCTTAAGTTCTGTTCCATTAATTTAAGTTTTTAATGTATTTGCTTTTAAATTGCACAGACTTCTTGGACTGACTTAGTTACTGAATAAAATTCTATTTGGAAAAATAATTCCTCTTTATTAGTTCACAACATATGCTGCAGAGAACTTAGCAGTTCTTCTTCGAGAGATGTCCCTGTGGGTGCTCCACTACAGGTGTTGGTGCGTCCCTGCGCCTTCGCCCGGAGATTTTTGCAGCAGTACTCATAGCGGCCACGCATGCTCAGAATCTGCCCCCTGCTGTGACTCTAGGGTAATAGAACGCATGCGTGGCCGGTCTCCTCAGTTCCTTCTCAACCGTCCCCGGCCTGAGACGGAGCTCAGCAGACTCATTAGAGAATCCTTCACTTTTGCCTTAATTATCCTTTAGAAACCAGTTTTCTGTCAGTTTTCTCTGTTAAATTAGTTACTTACCCAGTTTATCTTAAATTTTTTTTTTTCCTGTCAGCCGCGGCTATGCCGGGCTCCACCGGTTTCAAGCGCTGTGCTATTTGTAAGGAAGCTATCCCGTCATCGGACGGGCACTCAAAGTGTATAAAATGTTTGGGGGAAGCTCACATTCCCCAAAAATGTGCCCACTGCTGTAAACTCAGCTCCAGGGCACGGAAAGACAGGGAGCTTAAACTCAAACTGCTCCTGCTTCAAAAATCTATCGGGTCAGTTTCAGACCCAGGCATTGAAGCCGGCTCCGCTACCCGACACAGCCCCCCACCCCTCAAAAAAGCTCAAGAAGTCTATGAAGAAGGGGCACCTTTCCTCACCGAGCAAGACTATGAGGCATAAAGTTTCTCCAGGCAGATCGACGATCTCTCTGCCTGTGATCCCTCGCCTCAGCAATTTCCATGAGCCAGGCTCCTCCGGAACAGCGCAAAAGCCGCCTGAGGCTTCAGCGCCGCCGAGAGGCTCCGGTGCCGAGGCATCAGGCTTCCAGTTGCCTGCCTCAGTGACGGCACCGTTCGGCACCGCAAATGAGACGGTGCCGACATTCCACGGCACGCCTCACCCGAGGCAGCCCGACATTTCTCGCCCGGCACAGACCGCGGCACCGACGCCTGCGGGGCATTCTGACACACAGATCACAGCCAGAAGCCCCGATCGCAGGAATGCTCTTGTGCAGCAGCCTCTATCGGCTCGGCTTTCATCTCCCGCAGGAGCTGCATTCACTCATTTTACCCAGACAGCTGATCTTCTAGTATCACCTACCTTGCAGTCTCCGCTCATGAATGCATATTCTTTTTCAATGCCTGAGTCAGGATCTGAGCAGTTTTCTTCCAGTGAGGAGGAAGCAGATCCACAGGGAGTTTTTTCCCCATATCATGACTCCCAGCCCCGGACCCAGAGCAATAAGGGCTATGGAAATACTACCTCATCCCACTCTCAGGACCCTGCCCCTTGGGGGATGAACCCCTGGATGGCACCACCTATGCCCTACCCGCCACCATGGCAATACTGGACACCATGGGCATCATACCCTCGGGAACACATGCCCCGTGGCCACTCGACCAGGCGCAACACTGATCCAGCGCCGTCTCCTAATGCATATGCTAGTGACACGAGACGCCTGGCAACACAGCCACGTTCCCAGGATAAACCTAGCCCTTCCCCTGGTCCAACAGACCCGGAGTTAGCACCGGAGGAAGCATTACTTCCCCTTCCTCCCACTCCCTCTGATGAATATACAAAATTCCAGGACCTCTTTAAGAGAGTTGCTACTGACCTAAACATTAACCTGGACGTGGTTCCCGAACAACAGCATGAGCTAACGAACATCCTACAGCCCCCTTCTTCCTCCAGAGTGGCACTCCCAATTAACGCAGCCCTTTTAGAACCCGCTATGTCCATCTGGCAGACTCCAGCGACAAGCCTACCTACCTGCAAGCAAGCGGACAAGAAGTATTTTATTTCTCCAAAGGACTCTGAATTCCTTTTTACTCACCCAGCACCAAACTCATTGGTAGTAGACGCTGCGAACCAGAGGGCTAGACAACAGTATTCTCGTTCTGCCCCACCTAACAAGGATAGCAAACGACTGGACCTGTTTGGTCGCAAGGTCTATGCATCCTCCACCCTCCAATTTCGTATAGCTAATTATACTGCAGTCCTGGCAAAATACGACCATAAAAACTATAATAAGTTAATGGACTTTATTGATGACATTCCAGAACAAAGAAAACAACAGTTCAGAGCTATAGTTTCTGAGGGCCAAGCCATTTCACGCACCGCTCTTCAAGCAGCCCTCGATGTAGCCAACACAGCGGCAAGATCTACCGCTACAGCGATAGTCATGCGACGGGGCTCATGGCTCTCCTCTTCCTTTTTTCCTCGCGAAGTTCAGAACACAATTGAAGATCTTCCCTTCGACGGTGACAAACTCTTTGCTTCTAACACGAATGAAGTGCTTCATTCAATGAAAGACTCCAGAACAACCCTCCGGTCTTTAGGTCTCCAGGCACCTACGGCAAGAAGACGACAATATCGATACCAACCATATCACCGGCCACGTTATCCCGCATTTACACAACCTTCCCATAGACCGCAGGAACAGCAACAGCCGCAACGTCCACGACCAAGATTCCAGCGACGTCGCCCAAACTCTACAGGGGCGCCTCAACCCCCACCAGCTAATAGGCAGATTTGAAGACTTGGTCGAGGGTTTAGAAAGCAACGCCCTCACTTCAGCCGGCACACCAATCTTTGGACACTGCCTACGACCTTTTTTCCAACAATGGAGGAAGATTACCTCCGACAAGTGGGTCTTAGAGGTAGTTACAATTGGATACGTCATCCCCTTCCTCTCCTTACCTCCCACCCACCCGCCCTCCCCGTCCCTCTTCAGGGATCCTTCTCACGAGCAGCTACTCCTCCAAGAAGTGCAACATCTCCTTCATCTGGGAGCAGTAGAAATCGTGCCAGAGCGACACAGAGGGAAGGGTTTTTACTCCCATTATTTCTTAACGGAGAAGAAAAATGGGGGATGGCGACCAATCCTCGATCTCAGGCGGCTCAACAGATTCATCAAAAAGCAAAAGTTCAAGATGGTGACCCTCACTACCATAATCCCAGCGCTGGAGCGCGGCGACTGGCTTTCTGCCCTCGACCTACAAGATGCCTATTTCCATGTCACTATACATCCGGCCCACAGACGTTTCCTCCGATTTACCCTTGGTTCCACACATTTCCAATACAGGGTACTCCCCTTCGGCCTATCTACAGCCCCCCGTGCTTTTTCCAAACTTCTAGCTGTAGTCACTGCCTACCTCAGGAAACAAGGGGTCGTAATATTCCCTTACCTCGACGATTGCCTCCTCAAAGCTTCATCATTCGACGAGGCGCTCCTGTTCACACGGCTCACAGTCGAATGCTTTCTATCTCTCGGCCTACAAATAAACAGAGACAAATCCACATTACGCCCCACCCAGCACCTGCAGTTCATAGGCGCAGACCTCGACTCTCGGACGGGGCTAGCAGCGCTCCCACCCGATCGCTTCAATTCCATAAACCAACTGGCCACAACTATTCGCAACAGCCCTCAGGTAACTGCCCGAGACTGCCTGCAACTACTAGGTCACATGGCCTCGTGCACTTTTGTCGTCCAGAATGCACGCCTACACATGAGGTGCTTCCAAGCATGGCTGGCGACAGTTTACAAACCGAACATGCATTCTTTGAACAAGACTCTCTCCCTGCCTACTCCAGTCAAAGATTCGCTACGTTGGTGGACCGTCCACTCCAACCTTTGTTCTGGAGTCCCGTTTCTTCAACAGGCTCCATCACGCATTCTGACCACCGATGCATCTATGACAGGGTGGGGTGCACACATGTCTCATCACACAGTACAGGGACTATGGTCACCAACCGAGACCTCCCTGCACATAAATGTACTAGAACTTCGAGCCATTCGCAACGCGTGCCGTCACTTCCTGCCACTAATCAAACATCATCACGTACGCATAATGACGGACAACATTGCTTGCATGTTTTACGTAAACAGGCAGGGCGGAGCTCGTTCCCATTCGCTGTGCACAGAGGCTATGAAGCTCTGGAATTGGTGCATTGCGAACAACATCCGGGTATCAGCAGCCTATCTTCCCGGAATCATGAACACCACAGCGGACGAACTGAGCAGACGCTTCCCATGGGACCACGAGTGGGAGATAGACGACAAAACCATTCACGAGGTATTCAGCATCTGGGGTTACCCAACAATAGACCTCTTTGCAACTGCAAAGAACAAGAAATGTCTCAATTTCTGCTCCAGAGCAGGACTGGGCAAACATTCCCTGGGGGACGCATTCATGATCTCATGGCACCGAAACCTATTCTATGCGTTTCCCCCGATACCAGTTCTCAACAGGGTTCTGATAAAAATACGAACGGATCGAGCCAAGGTGATCCTCATTGCCCCAACTTGGCCCAGACAACCATGGTTTCTTCCTCACCAGAATGTCAATCCAACCACCAATCTCCCTGCCGCTTATTCCGAACCTTCTATCTCAACAGCACAGTCGTTTTCTCCACCCCAACCTGTCCATGCTTCACCTCAAGGCCTGGTTCCTACGTGGTTCTCCCAACGCGAATTAGATTGCTCCGAACAAGTTCAGGAGGTGCTCCTACATAGCAGAACGCAATCTACTCGCAAGACCTATCTTCAAAAGTGGAAACGATTCACACATTGGTGTTCTGCCAAACATCTTTCTCCTACCTCGGTACCTCTTTCGTTTATATTGGACTATCTCTTGGGCCTTAAGCGATCCGGCCTTTCTTTCAGCTCCATCAGGGTCCATTTAGCTGCTATTACGACTTTCCACGACAGAATTGATGATACGTCTGTCTTTGCTCACGCTACTACGAAGCGTTTCCTCAAGGGCCTACAAACCTTATATCCAGACATTAAACAACCGACCACCCCCTGGGACCTTCATCTGGTACTGTCTGCCCTAACTCAACAACCCTTCGAACCCCTAGCCACGTGCTCCCTTTTACACCTCTCCATGAAAACAGCGTTTCTAGTGGCAATTACTTCTGCCAGACGGGCAGGAGAAATAGCAGCTCTCATGGCTCATCCACCATATACGATATTTTTTAAAGACAAGGTTACCCTCAGATTGCACCCCAAATTTCTTCCAAAGGTACACTCATCATTCCATATTAATGAACCCATACACCTCCCGATTTTTTTTCCGAAACCACATGCAAACTCCTTTGAAGCCTCAATGCATACACTAGATGTTCGCAGAGCCTTGTCATTCTATTTGGATAGAACCAAACCCTTTAGAACCTCCTCGAGACTTTTTGTCTCTGTTGCAGAGCGCTCCAAGGGCATGCCTATTTCTACCCAGAGACTCTCGAACTGGATCTCCCAGTGTATCCGGCTGTGCTATCAGATGAAAGGGGTTGCACCTCCAGATGGCATTAGAACACACTCCACTAGATCTCTGGCTGCCTCCATCGCGTTCTTACGCAAAGTTCCCTTGGCTGACATTTGTAAAGCAGCCACCTGGTCATCTGACCATACTTTTGTTAAACACTAGGCCCTTATTCAAGGCCCTTTATCTGACATACGCTTGGGCAGGGCGGTACTCTCAACTGCCTTCCTACCAGATCCGAAGTCCCTACCTCCTTAAGATACACTGCTTTTAAGTCACCTGTAGTGGAGCACCCACAGGGACATCTCTCTCGAAGAAGAGGAGGTTACTCACCCTGTGCAGTAACTGACGTTCTTCGAGATGAGTGTCCCTGTGGGTGCTCCACTATCCACCCTCCTCCCCTCTACTTCGGAGTTGGGGGGCCTCCGTGGTAGAGAAGGAACTGAGGAGACCGGCCACGCATGCGTTCTATTACCCTAGAGTCACAGCGGGGGGCAGATTCTGAGCATGCGTGGCCGCTATGAGTACTGCTGCAAAAATCTCCGGGCGAAGGCGCAGGGACGCACCAACACCTGTAGTGGAGCACCCACAGGGACACTCATCTCGAAGAACGTCAGTTACTGCACAGGGTGAGTAACCGCCTCTTCTGAAAGGACCCACTTCTTGCTGTACAGTGTGACAGCACATAGGATCAGTGACACAATGTAATAATCCTACATGTACAGCAAACGCTTCAAAATTAATAGGAGCATTGACAGTGTTATATTCACAGATGTACACCATGTATCACACAATTCCTAACAGACTCGAAAACAGCAGGACCAGGTAGAGCACAATCCACCACAATGTATTACTGTGGCTCGCAGTTAAAGTGCTCTTTCAAAGCCTCTCTTAGCCATATAGCTCAGGGCTGACCTCTTCTAATAGCCCTTGTGTCTAGCTGTTGAAACTCGGCAGACAGCCACTCCACTTCCCACTCACAGCAAATTTTTCCCCTTTTGCTTCACAGATATTATGTGGGACACAGCAGGCAGCTATAACCATTGTGATTTTTTTAAATTCAGGTCCAATCTTGTGAATGAAGTGACACTGGCTTTGTTTAATCTACCAAAAGCTCATTCAGTTGTCATTCTGCACCTGCTGAGCCAGTGGTTGAACCTTTCCTTAGTGCTGTCAAGGTGGCCGGTGTACAGCTTCATGAGCCAGGGGAACAACAGCTAGAATGGGTGTCCCCCAGGATTACTATTAGTATTTCGACATTGGCAATGGCTATCCGGCAGGTGGGAAAGTCCCTTCTTGTAGCTTTCTGAACAGTCCTGTGTTCTTAAAGATTCAAGTACAGATGTTCCCCAGGGTTACGCAAATCCGCACTTATGGAAAAAGTTCCATAAGGCTGCTTTTTTTTTTTTTTTTGCGTAATTGTCGGGTATACATTCCCGACTTACGCAAAATTTGACTTATGCAAGGCGTTCCGGAAGAGAACGCTTGCATAAGTCAGGGAGCATCTGTATCATGCACCTTCTCTGACCAGCCAACCCTGATGTTGTTGAAGCATCCCTGGCGATCCACCAACACTTCATAATTATAGAAATAGTCCTTTCTGACCTCTGCGGCAAGGTGGCCTGGTGCCAAAATAGGGATACATATGCCATCTATTGCTCCACAGCAGTTTGGGAACCCCATTGCTACAAATCCATCCACTACATTCTGCACATTGCTCAGAGTCAGTCCTGCATAGCAGGAGGCGATTAATGGCCCTGAACACTTGTATGACAATGGGCCCCACAGTGGATTTTGCATCGCCAGAATGATTTCCCACTGTTTGGTAGCAATCCAGCTCTGCAGGTTTCCACAGTGCAATTGCCACTCACTATTCCCATTGTCAATGCAGCTCTCATTTTGGTGCCCTTGCACTGGAGGACTGAGGCAAGCTCAGCAAATCCAGAAATATGGCTTTGCACATCCGGAAGTTCTGCAGCCACAGCTTGTCATCCCAAGCCTCCGTTATGATGTCATCCTGCCAGTCAGTGCTCATTTCCCAGGCCCAGAGCAGCGCTCCACCCATCTGCAGCTGCTCTGCGAACACCACCAACAATCTTAGAATTGATTCACGTATATTTCACAGCAATCTGTCCTCCAATAAATCGTCATATTCCCACTGATTCAGTTCTTCTTACAACTCTGCAAATATTGGAGGAACATGCGTTCTGTGCTTGCAACACTTATGACAATAGTGCAGAACTGAGCAGGCTCTGTGCTTCTGTCAGAGATGGTGGACAGTAAGGAGGGCCATGTGAATTGGTGTGTGGTTTTTTTTAGGTGCAAAAATTATAGGATATAGATAATTGCACGCTGAGAAGTGGACTCCTTGCTCCCAATCCCCCATGTGCAACTCATTTCTGCCTCACCAGGCATTGCCAAAACTTCACCAAAAGACAGTGTGCTGGATGGTGGTGGGTTGTACACTGGGATACCTACCCATGGTGCACTGCACTGTGCATTGACACAAGCACTCCTGGTGAGTACCTGCAGTGCCAATATAAGGAGCTAAGTATGCATGTGCACGAGGAATATATGAACTGTGGTAGCTTTATGCTACATAACTTGCATCAACCAAAGTTTGTAGAGTAGATGTGGCCTTAGTAAGTGGAATATCGGATGGCTAATCTAAACCTCTTTTGGTGATCTTCTTTTGGTGCCCTGAAGCCATCCATACAATCTTTTACAGCATGAAGTATCCTTTCTGGGACATACTGTGCATATCCGCCATTGTTTGCTGGAAGCCCAGGGCATACTTTAACAACATATCCTGCTGAAACGTTTATGCTCTCTGTATGTGTGTGTATATATATCTCCTCAATATATGTTCCATTCTATATGCATCCGAAGAAGTGGGCTGTAGTCCACGAAAGCTTATGCTCTAATAAATTTGTTAGTCTCTAAGGTGCCACAAGTACTCCTAACCTCCCTAAAAATATCTAATGGAAAGTTCTCATTAAACCACTCTTCATTTCTGTCTGTACTAAACAAACAGTGTTGCATTCCCTTCATCCCTAGCCACCAACAATTGAAATGCATTCTAGTACCATACATTCTAGTGGAAACTTACAGGAGGGGGTTAAACAATGTTGATACCAATGGTGGACCACTTTTTTCACAATCCTTGCTTCTTGTGATTCAAATTATCCAAGTTCTATTCAGCAATTTAAAAAGGAAGTTGCCATAATAGCTGTCTCTCTTTGAGATAGATCATAGGCAACCCCATTCTTGATGCGAGCATTATCCCTGAAATGTTCTAGAAGCAGTTCATGGGGGCCATTTGGAACTTCCCCTGTCTGTGTTCAGTGTGTTATATGGGGGAGTAGTGACCATCCCAAAAATGTGAATCTAGAGGGAAACTCTCAGTGGGGAGGGAAACATTGCTTTGCTTAACTGTGCTTCAAGATTTCCATGTGGAGTCTTTGGGTAAGGATTCCTGAACTAGGCCCCAAGAGATGTTGTTTCCTAGAAGATGTTGAGGGTACCATCCACCCTAGAGTGGTGGCCAATATGGATGATGTTCACCAAAGACCTGAAGTATAGGTTGGGCTGTGCAGGAGCTGAGAGCCCAGCAGGGCCGGCTCCAGACACCATAGCCAGCAGGTGCCTGGGGCAGCCAATGAAGAGGCGGGCGGCACCTCCGTCCGTTCGGCAGCAATTCAGCGGCGGGGTCATCACTCCCTCTTGGAGCGAAGGACCTGCCACCGAATTGCCGCCGTAGAATGAAGCGATGGTAGAGCTGCTGCCGCTTGCAATCACAGCTTTTTTTTTTGTTTGGTTAGTTGGGTTGTTTGTTTTGTTTTTACTACTTGGGGGTGGCAAAAACGCTAGAGCCAGCCCTGGCAGCACGGCTCATTATTTTAAATGAATAACTTTGAAGAGATGGTGCCATGGGTGCACTCGCTGCTGGTACTGCCTCCTCCTGGCTGTTCTGGGATTAGCTCTCCCCAGTGCAGGGTCTATTCTGGCGTACTCTCATCCTGCGGATCCCTCTCACTCCAAGAACCACAGCCTCCTCTTTGTGACTCAGCCCTCCGGCTGGGGTCACTATGTGGTTTCCACTTCCAGGGGGTAACAAAGTCTTTCCAGAACAAATTGGATTAGGTAGTCCACTGCCATGTCCCCAGTGGCTGGTAGAGGAACCTGGCCACACCCTCTACTCTGGGTTCTAGCTCAGGGGTCCTCGAGTCAGCAGCCAAGGCCTGCACTGTCTTATCTTGTTGTTTTCCTCTTCTGTTGCCAGCTTCCTGGCTTATATAGAACCCTCCAGATGAGCCTGCTTCCAATCAATTCCCTGTTCCTCTTCCAGGTGCAGCCTGTAGAGTTAATTGGCCCACCTGGCCATCTTAACCCCTTCCAGTCCTATGTGGGGTAGACACCCTAGCACAGAGGTTACATTTTACTGAACCAGGATGGACAGCTCACATTTATCTGCACAGGAAAAAAAAAATGTAAAAGGGAAATTCCAAAACTAAACCATCTTAAAATTAGTTAAGTTTGCTACACTTGCCTATCATGTCACTTACCAAACTCAACCACTTAATGTAAAAGCAAGGAAATGAATAGCTAAGCACATCATAAAACTTGCACAGGCCACATAAAACAAATAATCCTTCTCAATAAGATATGCAACCTTAATTCTGACCTAAATTACTATTCTTTCTTTGAGTCCATAATACATACACCACAAACAACCCTTCTGGAAAAAACAGGAACTATGACCCTGTAAAACAATTCATGCGGGCATAGGGTCTACCTGTGTAGAGCCCCTACACTGCAGTCAAGGGGTTCTATGTAGGTGCAGAGGTCCCACTGCAAGCTGCTCAGGACCAGGGCAGATGCACAACAATTTCATGTATTGATCAGCCTCAGAAGCAAGTCCAAATATGCCCATAAAGTTATTTTTAATTGACAGTTGTACACTATTCCTAGGAAATTAAATATGGGATACTATTCCAAAGAACATCAACTGTAACTACTTTACCTCAAAATTCTACTTTCTTAATAAATCAGCTGACTTTTTCCATTTGATAGTTTCTGTTAGGGCACTAACTAAATATCTTCTAATATTTAGGAAAAGCCTTAATTAATTTAATAAAAATTTGTGACTTGTTTAGTTGCAATAAAAAACTATCATATAGAAAGAGATGCATTTATGTGAGCAGTATAAGACTTACTCCCTTGGGTTTTGTAAATGATGTGATAAGGAAGTACTTTTTTTCTTTTTTTGTTATTGAGTAACCTTAACCTTTTTTTCTTTTTAATGAAGTTTTCTGGAACTGAAAATAATCCAGCAAATGTGAAATAAGTGCAAGGGAAAGGAGTGGGTCTCCTCAGTGCTAAAATGTATATTTAAATGCATGTACATGGAAAAGCAATAAGGAGTCAGTAGCAAGTGACCAAACATTGGCCCATAAATCTAATAAGTGTGCATTTATGGAAATAAGGAAAGCCTCTTTGACCTACTACCAAAAGGTTCAACAGCTTGTGTTGACAAGGTCAAGGATTTCTATAATGGCTGATTCCATCATTGACATAGTGCTCTACTCCTTTTTCTTTTTCTTCTTTTTCAATTTTCTCTATACCGCCCCAACCCTCCAAGTTTTCTTGTGCTTATCACAAGCCCCCAAGGGAGGCAGTTTCAACTGTCTTTCTTTCAGTGTACTAGTGCCAGGGTCAGCAACCTTCGGCACGCAGCCCATCCGGGTAATCTGCTGGCAGGCTGCGAGACATTTTGTTTACGTTTACCGTTTGCAGGAACGCCCTCCCTCCCCCCGCAGCGTCCATTGGCTGGACATGGCGAACTGCAGCCACTGGTTGCTGCAGGGGGCCATGCCTGCAGACGGTCAATGTAAACAAAATGTCTCCCGGCCCGCCAGCGGAATACCCTGATGGGCTACGTGCCGAAGGTTGCTGACCCTGTACTAGTGCTATAGTTTTTAATAATAAAAAAAGCTTGTCAATGTATGGGAATACATGTGTGATATATAAGAAAATAATGTGAGAGTTGAGTTGACTTGTTATATTGATCATAAACTGCTGTAATTACGTTGCTTGTGCATGTTCACACAACACACCTTGTGTCAGCAGAATGCATCCACAGGTGGTGCTTGAGCACCATGGATAGCTATCCCACTATGCAAATCATCACCTTCTTCCACTAGGAGTTCTGGGGATGGATTGCAGTGCATCATGGGGAAGGATCACCGCCCCCGTGACGCAGTTTTCTCCGTTCCATAATTCCAAGGGCTTCCAACTGCATTTTGTGCCGTTTTTCAGCTGTGCCTGTACACTTTGCACCTGTCCTCTCTGCCTGAAAGCATGGATCCTGCACTGCTCACCAGTCTTGTGATAAGTCTTATGAACACAACATGGCTGATCATACAGTATTTCATGAGCTGCGAATCTGAACAGAAATCTGTAGTGCTTGCCCTGCTGCGTGCCATTGAAAGAAACAATTCAAAATTGATGTCATTCGCAGAGAGCTGCACACAGTGGACTGTCACTAGTGAGGTTGGGAAACGAGCACCGAGTGGTGGAATCGAATTGTGATGCAGGTATGGGATGATGAGCAGTGGCTGCAGAACTTTTGTAAGCGCAAAACCACCTTCCTTGAACTGTGTGCGGCGCTTGCCCCTGGCCTGTGGCGCAAGAACACCAAAATGAGAGCTGCCTTAAGGGTGGAAAAGCGAGTGGTGATCACAGTGTGGAAGCTGGCAATTCTAGACTATTGGTCAGTTGCAAATCACTTTGGAGTTGTGAAGTCCACCATGAGGATTGCAGTGATGCAAGTATGCAAGGCCATTAATCATCTCCTGCTACGAAGGACTGTGACTCTGGGCAATGTGCATGAAATAGTGCATGACTTTGTGGCAATGGGATTCCTTAACTGCGGTGGGGTGGTAGATGGTGCACCCATCCCAATTTTGGCCCCAGACTATCTTGCGACGGAGTACATCAACAGAAAAGGCAACCTCTCTATGGTATTGCAGGCACTGGTGGATCACTGGGGACATTTCACTGGCATCAATGTGGGGTGGTCAGGGAAGGTGCATGACGCACACATCTTCAGAAATACTGGCCTGTATAGAAAGCTGCATTCAGGGACTTTCTTTCCAGACCAGAAGATTCCAATAGGGTATGTGGAAATGCCCAAATGATCCTGGGAGACCCAGCCTACCCTTTACTTCTGTGGCTCATGAAGTCTTTCACTGGAAACCTTGACAGCAGCAAGGAGCACTTCAACAACAGACTCAGCAGGTGCAGAATGACCATAGAATGTGCATTTGGCAGATTAAAGCGTTGTTGGCACTGCCTTTTTGGCAAGTTAGACCACAGTGAGGAAAATATTCCCATGGTCATAGCAGCCTGATGTGTTCTGTATAACGTTTGTGAAGCCAAGGGGGAAAAGTTTCCCCAGGGTGGAAGGTTGAGGTAGATCAACCTGGCAGCTGATTTTGAGTAGCCAGATATCAGGACAATTAGAGGGGCACAGCGGGTGCTATCCAAATCAGGGAGGCTTGGAAGCATCATTTTGACAATGAGTACCAGGAATGTGTCTTTCTGTAATGAATTGAGCCAAGCATTGTTTGCTTGCCACCTTCAATAACTCTTGTAATGATTCCTGCTTATTAACTGTACTCTGCAGATGTGGCGATTGCCATGGTATTTGAATTTCTGTTGCAACCACTGTGTATGTCACAAATAAAGAATCACTGTCTTTGTGGTGTACATTTTTATTAAACAGCAATACACAGATTAACAATTCTTACAGGGACATAGAATCATGGAATATCAAGGTTGGAAAGGACCTCAAGAGGTCATCTAATCCAACCCCCTCCTCAAAGCAGGACCAATCCCCAACTAAATCATCACAGCCAGGGCTTTGTCAAGCCTGACCTTAAAAACCTCTAAGGAAGGAGATTCCATCACCTCCCTAGGTAACCCATTCCAGTGCTTCACCACCCTCCGAGTGAAAAGGTTTTTCCTAATATCCAACCTAAACCTCCCGCACTGCAACTTGAGACCATTACTCCTTGTTCTGTCACCTGGTACCACTGAGAACAGTCTAGATCCATCCTCCTTTGGAACCCCCTTTCAGGTAGTTGAAAGCAGCTATCCAATCCCCCCTCATTCTTCTCTTCTGCAGACTAAACAATCCCAGTTCCTTCAGCCTCTCCTCAGAACAGATGAGGCCTCACCAATGTCTAATAGAGGGGAATGATCACGTCCCTCAATCTGCTGACAATGCCCCTACTTATACAGCCCAAAATGCCGTTAGCCTTTTTGGCAACAAGGGTACACTGTTGACTCATATCCAGCTTCTCATCCACTGTAACCCCTAAGTCCTTTTCTGCAGAACTGCTGCCTAGCCATTTGGTCCCTAGTCTGTAGTAGTGCATGGGATTCTTCGGTCCTAAGTGCAGGACTCTGCACTTGGCCTTGTTGAACCTCATCAGATTTCTTTTGGCCCAATCCTCTAATTTGTCTAGGTCCCTCTGTATCCTATCCCTACCCTCCAGCATATCTACCACTCCTCTGCAGTCCACACCATCCTCTAGATCATTAATGAAGATATTGAACAAAACTGGCCCCAGGACCGACCCTTGGGGCACTCCGCTTGATACCAGTTGCCAGCTAGACATGGAGCCACTGATCACTACCCATTGAGCCTGACGATCTAGCCAGCTTTCTATCCACCTTATAGTCCGTTCATCCAGCCCATACTACTTTAACTTGCTGGCAAGAACACTGTGGGAGACCGTCAAGGAATAATACGTCCACTTCTTTCCCCTCATCCACAGAGCCAGTTATGTCGTCATAGAAGGCAGTTAGGTTAGTCAAGCATGACTTATCCTTGGTTAATCAATGCTGACTGTTCCTGATCATTTTCCTCTCTTCTAAGCACTTCAGAATTGATTCTTTGAGGACCTGCTCCATGATTTTTCTAGGGACTGAGGTGAGGCTGACTGGCCTGTAGTTCCCTGGATCCTCCTGCCCTTTTTTAAAGATGGACACTACGTTAGCTTTTTTCCAGTCATCCGGGACCTCCCCCAATCACCATGAATTTTCGAAGATAATGGCCAGTGGCTCTGTAATCACATCCGCCAACTCCTTTAGCACCCTCGGATGCAGTGACATGACAATGAGCAGCACTTATTGAAGTGAGGATCTCACAGCTGCATGCAAGTCCAGCTGTCATTATGGAAAATGTGCCTGGGGAGGAAGGAAAGGGTACTGCGATGGGCAGTGAATGTGAGAGGAATGTGTGGGCGGAGTTTGAGGAGGGCATGGAATGCAATTCTCTATGGGCTGCAGGTGGGGGGTTGAGCATGCACGTGTTCTGCCTGCAGCGCGATCAGGGACATCAGCATCTCTGCTCCTCCATGAGCTTTATTATCCACTCCTGACCCTGTCTTCTCTCTTGGCTATCCGTTTGTAGTTTCTCTCTCCATGGTCTGCACTCACTATCTGCCTGATCTGACGATTGCAGCAATTCCCAAAACATGTCGTCCTTGTTCCTACTCCTCCTCATTCACCTCCTTATCCGATGGAGGTGCTCTGCCAGTGTATAGGAGCTGGTCCTCAAGGGCAGAAGCAAAAGAAACCATATACAGTCAGTATTGTGTGTGCACTCAGTAGTGAATCATAAGTTACATACACCTCTTTCTCACTTGGAAACATTCAGCACAGCCAGAACATTAAACATGAGGAGTTTGGCCTGGGGGGAAAAGAGCGTGCAAGACAAGACAGGGTCAGAGTGGTTTCAGAAGGGTATCCGTACAAGCACCTATGGACACTATTCTGAAAAGTGGCACCATTTTCCACAGGCAAGGGCGATCGAAGCTGAATCGCACACTACTGAGGGTAACCAAAGATGTGAGGGCGCATTTCCTGTATGCGTGCACCTTCAGAACGGATCTGTATGCTGCTCGCCTATGTGCTGCATTTGTTCCTCCAGAAGTAATTGCCAATTGGCGCTGCAAAGTTTCCTACAATGGGGGAAGAAACAAAGCAGCTCTGCCAAGGAACCTTCAGCAGAGGATTGCAGAGTATCTACAGGAAAGCTTCCTAGAGCTCTGTGGAAGATTCCCAGGAGATTTCGGTATGTAATAACCAACTTTTCCACAGGACCCCCACTGCGTAGCTGCACAAGGTAATGCAAAGCAGATGCAAACAGTATCTAGTGGTGTTAATTTCAGTCCCTTCTCCCATTTGCATCATGTAACAAAATAAAGGACACCTGTACCTTGTGTAACTCTGCTCTTTCAAAGAAAGATGAATACTTGCTGGAGCTCCCCTCTTCTCCTTGAGGCACACCTGACGTGGACTATTGGGACTGGCTAGATCCCTCCGGAGTTAAAAAGATGTCCTGGCTCTCCGCACCACCGGACAAACCTATTGCCTGTCCCACATCTTCCTCCAAATCTACCTCCTCGTCCACCACTTCATCCTCGGGGTTGACTCCATTGGTCGCTACCACCAGTCCCCCTGAAATAGCCACAGAGCTCTTGGTAGTGGAGGTGGAGTGGCCACCAAGGATGGGATGCAGTGCCTTGTAGAAGCGGCATGTTTTCCGCGCCACAACTGAGATATGGTTGGCCTCCCTTGCCTTCTGGTACACCTGCCTCAGCTTCTTGATCTTAGCAGAGCACTGCTGTGCGTCCCTTTCATGCCCCTTCTAATCTATGCCATGAGCAAAGTTCCTATGGCTGGATCAGAGCTGTGACTGCACAGCCTCCTCTCCCTACAGACTCATCGGATTCAGCAACTCTGGGGTACTCCACATGGGAGCCCGTTTGCTGCCGAAAGCTTCCAATAGCTGGTCATGGAGGAAGAATGCCCTTGTTCTTAAGGAGAGACCCAAGGTTTGCCACTGACTTCTTGTGAGACTTGGGGGTAAATCAATCTCTGCCAATTTTGTTAATCTCTAGAATGTAGCTAATACTGGACTAACTTTGAGGTGTAAAGTCTGTAACACTCACTGAGATCCTTGAAAGTTGCTGTAAGTGCAAAGTATATTTATGTTCATCTAAAGGGCATCAAAACCAATCCCCACTTCTGAATATTCAGTGGCAAAAAATGACTTGTGAGGAAGACTATAGCTGCGGTCTAAATTACATCATTCAGCATGAGATGGTGGTTGGTTTTGGTTTTTAAAATAGATGATACATCTGTCACTTTGTGTGCTGTGGTTCCGTAACAGTCTAAAACTTCCACAACATCTTGCACCATAACACTAAATGTTACGTAGCAGTGATGGCAGCATACAATTACTTATGACTGATATTGGTCATGGTGTTCATGAAGTTAGACTTATTAGAAGTTTCTACAATTTTGTACTCATTGGGTTTTTGCAAGGTTCAGTTTCAAGATGGCTCTTCCTTCTGCTCTTCTATAGAAATACGGTTCAGGTATTGTTAGTGAAGAGGAGTTAAGTGAAGATTCCATGTTCCAATATGAGATCTCCAGTTGTTTTTGTTTTTCTGATCTATATTAATAGAAAACTCCTATAGCTGGAAGGGGCAGGGGAGAGTGCTGTAACTGGGGACTAGAAACCCCTCTTGCAGGTTACATGCTTATTGACATATTTTAGTCTCTAGAGAATGAGACTTTTTCCAATCACAGTTGGATGTACCTTTCGAGAGGCACCCAGCAATACTCACTCTTCCCTAAACATTCCCCAATGGCAGGCTGCTGGACTTCCAAAAATTATTCAAATCAGAGCATTCCCACAGAGAAGTACTACTGGGTCCATTCCTGTCGCTTTTTGTTTTCCAATTCTGTTATCTTATACAGAGGGATAGTAGTTATGCACTGAGCAATAATGGGAGATGCAGTGTCTGTTAGTTATGCCATGACATTTCATTAACTAGAAAATGTTTGTAACAAATTTGGATGGTGCATCAGTTCCTAATGACTTCTTAGTGTTTCAGAAGGGCAGTTGGTCTTATCTCAAAATATGGGTTGGTAAGCTAGAGTCAAAAAAATATAGAAAGAGGGGCAGTTGTTGTGGAGAATAATTGTGTTTAGATATCAATGATTAAATGGCAGATATGGAAGTCCAAGTAGATGGTTGTACAATTTATTGGAAAGAGCTTGATTCCAAAAGCATCACTAGTTCTTGCTCTACAACTAAATAGCTTTCAAAATCCATTTGCTATATTATTTCTTGCCTATATTGAGGGCAAATCACTAAGAAATGGTGGCCTAGTATGGCTTTTCATCTTGTGTTGCAGGTAAAACACTAAACTAGATGGTCAACTAATATAGAGATTAATGTAGGGCCCAATTCTGAAAGTGTTTAAATAGCCTGCTTGCAAAGCTGGAGTAATTGTAAAAGGCTTCACAGGGCCATCTTAATCACTGTTCAAAGTAGTCTGTACAGTTTCCTATTTATCAAGTCAACCGTCCTTCTGAAATATTGATATAAATGTTCCTGTTTGAATGGAAAAATATATAGTTCTCTTCCCTTCTGGTAATTTAAAGATCTTAGGGCAAGTTTTGTAAGAGTGTAGGGTGTTACCACAAGTGTTCCAGCCGAATGCTAACTTCAGCAATTTCATTATGCCTATATGAAATTCACTTTGTGTTCTAAGCTGGAAGTGGTGTACTACCGTGCACCACAAACTGATATAGTTTTTGTATGCTTAAAACTGTTGCAATGTGTTTTCCTACCATTGAACTGCATTTCAGTAGTGAGGGCTTACAGACACTGCACTTTAAGTTGACACGGCAAGCCAAATGTGCGCACGTTGCCATTGGTGCTGTGATATGACAAAACAGTCTGTCCTTGTGTCAGCCCAAAGGATAGTTCAAAACCCTTTAGTCCTCTGAAAGCTAGACTTGTAGGTCTTGGAACCCTCTCAAGGAGGTGACTGTTCAAAATTCAAGGAAGCTTGGTAACCCTAAATGGTGTACGTAGTTTGAGCTTTGGGGATTGTTGAAGATGGAATGTTTTATATTATATGTTTGTTAATAATTGAGCTGAGCTGGATGATAGTTCTGTCTTGTTGAGTTAGCCCCTACTCTGAAGGATTTATAATCTTTCTTAGTATATGCCTTTATTAGCGCCTAGCACAATGGGGCCCTTATCTTAGTTAAAGCCTTTAAGTGCTACCATAATACAAGTAGTGGTACTGGAAATCTGTATCCAGCTCCTGCTCCAAGTCTTACTTCCTAGGCCAGTGGTTTTCAACCTGTGGTCCACAGACCCTTGGCAGTCTGCAGACTATCTAAGATTTCCAATGGGGTTTGCATCTCCATTCAAAATTTTTTAGGGATCCGCAAATGAAAAAAGGTTGAAAACCACTGTCCTGAGCCAACAAGGGCCTGGGAGTGCTGTGAGGTCATCGGAGTGCTGCTCATGGAGAAATCTGAAACCTTGCTCATCTGTGACTCTTCCCACTGCCTAGGCTGATGGGGCTTATCAGGGAGATGTGTCCAGCCCTCCTTAGCAAGAAGGATTGTGAGCTCATGGAGTCTCAAAGCTGAAGTTCCAAATTGGCAGAGTAGAGAGGATCCCAGTAATTCTGTTAAGGATTCAGAGGAACCCCAGCCATAGAAAAGAAGATTAATCAATTAGAAAAACAAAATAAACAAAAACCAGTCAGTGACATAGTTGTGTTTTCCCTTTAGTCCCCCAGGTTCACCTCGTACCCTTGGCTACTCCCTTTCAGCAGCTAACACTAATGTCCCTCCTCAGCATGGCATGATGGTCAAAATGCAGGGCCTGGCTTACAGTTCTGGGTTTAAGGAAATTCTTAACTTGTTCCAAGGTTACTAGATCAGTAGCTTGAAGGCAGAAAATCTTCAGTGCTCCTGTTAACTATCTTTAAATTAATTATCTAAGATAAATCTTTAAGATTGCAATTTGAGACCAGTTGCTTGTTTAAGGGAAGAGAAACTCAAGCCATAGAAAGAGTTGTAGGAAAGAGTTTGGAAGTTTGGCCTATACAGTTGGAGAACTGAAAATCTAGAAAGTGTCTAAGGGTATGTCTACACTACGAGAGTAGTTCGATTTTACTTAAAACGAATTTGTGGAACCGATATTACAAAGTCGAACGTGTGTATCCGCACTAAGGACAGTAATTCGACTTTGTGAGTCCACACTAACGGGGCAAGCGTCGACATTGGAAGCGGTGCACTGTGGACAGCTATCCTGCAGTCCCCGCTGCCCACTGGAATTCTGGGTCGAGCCCCCAATGCCAGCTGGGGCAAAAAATGTGTCGAGGGTGGTTTTGGGTAACTGTCATCATTCAACCCTCACTCCCGCCCTCCCTCCGTGAAAGCGCCAGCGGGCAATCAGTTTACGCACTTTTCTGGTGATTGACAGCGCGGACACCACAGCACTGTGAGCCTGGATCCCGCTGCGATCATCGCTGCAGTTATGGCCATTGTCAACACCTCGCACCTTATCCACCTTTTTTCAGAGGCAGATGCTGAGAAATCGGGCGAGGAGGCTACGGCAGCGCGGTGAGGACATTAAGTCTGAGAGGGGCACAGACCTCTCACAAAGCATGGGACCCCGCGCCGTGAACATCATGGTGGCAATGGGTCATGTTGATGCTGTGGAACAGCGATTCTGGGCCCGGAAAACAAGCATGGACTGGTGGGACCGCATAGTGCTGCAGGTCTGGGATGAATCACAGTGGCTGCGAAACTTTCGCATGCATAAGGGAACTTTCCTGGAACTTTGTGAGTTGCTGTCCCCTGCCCTGAAGCGCAAGAACACCCGGATGCGAGCAGCCCTGATGGTGCAGAAGCGAGTGGCCATAGCCCTCTGGAAGCTTGCAACGCCAGACAGCTACCGGTCAGTCGTGAACCAATTTGGAGTGGGCAAATCTACCGTGGGGGTTGCTGTGATGCAAGTAGCCAACGCAATCATTGAGCTACTGCTCTCAAAGGTAGTGACACTGAGAAACGTGCAGATGATCATAGATGGCTTCGCTGCAATGGGATTCCCAAACTGCGGTGGGGCTATAGATGGAACTCACATCCCTATCCTGAGACCGGACCACTAGGCCAGCCGGTACATTAACCGAAAGGGCTACTTTTCAATAGTGCTGCAAGCACTGGTGGACCATAGGGGACGTTTTACCAACATCAACGTCGGATGGCCGGGCAAGGTTCATGATGCTCGCGTTTTCAGGAACTCTGGTCTGTTTAGACGGCTGCAGGAAGATATTTACTTCCCGGATCACAAAATAACTGTTGGGGATGTGGAGATGCCTATAGTGATCCTCGGGGACCCAGCCTACCTGCTAATGCCCTGGCTCATGAAGCCCTATACAGGCACCCTGGACAGTGAAAAAGAACTCTTCAACTACCGGCTGAGCAAGTGCAGAATGGTGGTGGAGTGTGCTTTTGGACGTCTGAAGGGGAGATGGAGAAGCTTACTGACTCGCTCTGATCTCAGCGAAACCAATATCCCCATTGTTATTGCAGCTTGTTGTGTGCTCCACAATCTCTGTAAGAGCAAGGGGGAGACGTTTATGGCAGGGTGGGAGATTGAGGCAAATCGCCTGGCTGCTGATTATGTCCAGCTGGGCAATTAGAGGAGCCCAGAGAGACGCACTGTGCATCCGGGAAGCTTTGAAAGCTAGGTTTCAGAGTGAGCAGGGTAACCTGTGACTATTAAGTTTGTTTAAACAGAAGCTGAACCTGCCCCCGTTTCTTTACCCAGTTAATGTTGACTATCCTCTCCAGTTACCAACCCCCTTCCCCCCCTTCCAACACACCTTTAAAAATAAAATAAATGAAACTTTGTTCATTAACACAGTTTTCTTTATTAAGGATTTCGTGGTAAAGTGTTGAAACTGGGACGCAGACTGTGGTGGGGAGCGGGTGTAGTGATGGAAAGGACGCAGTGCCCTCCTTTCACGTTCCAAGCAATGATCCTAGCGTTGGCCAGTTCCTGCTGCCGGCAATCCAGCCAGCATGAATTCTGCCCCTGTCCCACCCACCTCGCGGCTGTCCCCAGGAAAGATCCCTGCATGCTGCCCCTGTCCCGCCTCCACCACGTGGCTGTAAACCGCTGGTTACAGTTATGTAAAGGAACAGGCAATCGGTCCCAATACTAACATTCCCCTAATTCAAAGCAGGTCACCATGAGTGATATCACTCTGATGAGGATTTTGGAGACCGAGAAAGAGCACATGCTGCGTGAATGCCAGCAAACACCAGGGCCGTATGCTGCCATGCTTTGCGAGGCAATGATCCCTGAGTACTTGCTGCTAGCCTGGCACGGAAAAGTTTCCTACCATGGAGGACGCAATAAGGCCGCTCTCCCCAGGAACCTGATGCAAAGGCTTTCACAATACCTCCAGGAGAGCTTCGTGGAGATGTCCCGGGAGGATGTCTGCTCTATCCCCGGACATATTGACAGAATTTTCCAGTAGCTGCACTGGCAAGGACTTAAAACTAAAGCGCCTAGGGCAAACTAATCATGAAAAACCCATTGTTAAGATAGCATTCCTATTCTGTTCAAAATAAATGTTTAAAACACTTACCTACTGATCCTTCCCCTGATTCACGGTCCAGGTTACCGCCTTGGGAGGGTTGGTAGGGTATCTCCATGAGGGTGATGAAGAGATCCTGGCTGTCGGGGAAATCAGCGTTGAAAGCGCTGTCGACTGCCTCATCCTCCTCATCTCCTTCCCCATCTGCAAACAGCTCCAAGGAAGCGGCCGTCGACAATACCCCATCGTCAGAGTCCACGGACAGTGGTGGGGTAGTGGTGGCGGCAGCACCTAGAATGGAATGCAGTGCCTCATAGAAACGACATGTCTGGGGCTGGGATCCGGAGCATCCATTTGACTCTTTGGTCTTCTGGTACCCTTGTCTCAGCTCCTTGATTTTCACGCGGCACTGCGTTGCATCCCGGCTGTATCCTCTCTCCATCATGGCTTTGAGATCTTCTCGTAGATCTTTGCATTCCGTTTTTTCGATCGCAGCTCCGAAAGCACGGACTCATCGCCCCACACAGTGATCAGATCCAAGACTTCCCGATCAGTCCATGCTGGGGCCCTCTTTGTATTCTGCGATTGCATGGTCACCTTTGCTGGGGAGCTCTGCATCGTTGCTAGTGCTGCTGAGCTCGCCACGATGTCCAAACAGGAAATGAGTATCAAACTGGCAGACAGGAAAAGGAATTCAAATTTTCCTGGGGCTTTTCCTGTGTGGCGGGTGGCTGGTCAGAGCATCCGAGCTCAGACTGCTGTCCAGAGCGTCAACAGAGTGGGGCACTGTGGGATAGCTCCTGGAGCTATTAGCATCGAATACCATCCACACCTACCCTAATTCTACATGGCCATGTCGAATTTAGCGCTACTCCCCTCGTGAGGGAGGAGTACAGAAATCGATTTAAAGAGACTTCTACGTCAAAATAAATAGCTTCGTTGTGTGGACGGGTGCAGGGTTAATTTGAGTTAACGCTGCTAAATTTGACATAACCTTCTAGTGTAGACCAGGCCTAAGTGATATCGGTCTGGCTTCAACTTGTGCAGCTAAATGTATGCCTCCCCCAAATTCAGATTTGTGCATGCAAATGGCACTTGATGTGTCCAAATTGGGTAGACCAGCAATTTCCTTCATTGTCCACAGAGCATTACCTGGAGGTCTGCAGAGAGCTGGTTGATCAAATGATGTTGACTGCTCCCTGTTAAACTACATTCAAAGACAGCTGCAATTATAATAAATACTTTCCCAATCATCTTTCCATGTAAGCAATTGCTGTAGTTGCCAATGGGAGAGGGAGGTAGTTCCTTATACAGAAATATTTTATTGGGAAGTCCACATGATGAAAGCTGGGAAACCCTTCAGGTATTATCTACCTGATTTGGGCATGTAAATGCTGTCTGCATAGCAAAATCCAGTTTGGGGGCATATGAAAACTCGGATGTTAACACTTCAGAAATTACCTCTTTAAAAAGGAATCCCATTTTGTTTTGGGAATCATTGTAGACTACTGCAGTTTCCAAAACACTGCTGGAAAAGGCTAGTTTAGACGCTATTGATTAGAGCCAAGGCTAAAGACCTACTCTCACAAGGAAGGGTCTGCAGTGAAGATGGTATCCTCTACTCTTCAATTCTGATATTACTCACCTGAAAAGCATCTTTCTGTTAAACTCAGAGCTTTCCATAAATCAGATTTTTGTGCAAGCCTTTAGGAAGCTCTCTGTACTGCAGCTTAGTTTCATAAGGTGCCTCCTCTCTTATGGCAAAAAGCTAGTCTTAAAATTATATTATGCAAGAAGATTTTATGTCATGAGTGGCAGGGTTGCTACATAACCTTCCTGCCACCACATAAAACATGCAAGTGCTTGTTCCTACTGGATGCTGGTACTGTTACATCAGAGGGGAGAATCCATCCTGATTTGTCTTCAGCATGAGAGTGCTGAGATTCTTTAAGGTGAAGTTGTTTTGCCTAGGAAATGGTCAACTTTAGGTACAGCTGAACTGGTGGTGTGCATTTAAAACTATTATGTTTAGGTGGTGGCTAAGGACATGTCTGGATAGGAAAATTATACTTTTTTTTTATTGAGGTGTGCACACAGGGAGTTGTACTGGTATAAAACTGTTTTAACTGGTAAAACTTTCCCATGTAGATGAGACCTAAACCTGAGCTAAGGTCTTACCTTTCATCCACAGTAAGGCTGTAGCTGTCAACCTAACCCCTGGTATAGATGTAGCTAGGTTGACAGAAGAATGCTTCCATTGAAGTAGCTACTGCCGCTTGGGTAGGTCGTGTTCAACAGCAATGCTAAAAACCCCTCTCTTGCTGTAAGAAGTATCTACGCTACTGGCGCTACAGTGGCAGACCTACGGCATGGTAGTAGTGCCACTGTAATGCCTGTAGTATAGATACAGCCTGAGAAAGAGCTGGCTTAGTTAGCTAAGGTCAACCTAAACTCTCTACTACTTTTCCTAGTTAAGACCTGGGCTGTGTCTTCACTGCAAAAAAGTGAGATAGCTATCTCATTTTAAAATCCTAGTGGACACAAACGTATAGGTAGTTTTACCTTGACTAGCTATGGCAACGTAAAAACTATCTGTACTTTGTCCCCAATAGGATTAGGAATAGAGCTCTTAATGTAAAAATGCACACCTTTTTTGTTTAAAAAATAAATAAATAAAAATTAGTTGTTTTGGTTCCTCCCTGAACTGAACTAGAAAATCTATCTTGCTATATGCTATTTTCTGTCAAACTTTAAAGGGGACAGGAGGAGATGACAGTGTTCTATTTGTATGCAGATTCTACAAGGGTGAACGGAATCCTATAGCATAAATAATCTTACATTACTCCCTTTCTGTGCATTTAAGATAGTTTTACAGGTCAGAATAGCAAAAGATTTCACACATTCTTGTAGCTCTTGACCATTCTGGCTAAAGGGATAATGTTAATTAAGGTAGTGCCAGAAAGCTATTCAGTTGTTAATAGTTTATTGGAGAAACCCCTTCACTCCATGAGACAATGGATGATTTATACTGATCAGGTTACAATGGTGTGAACATATATGTGCCCTGGAATTTCATACGTATTCTCTGCTACTTTAGTGCATAAAGAATACTGTAGGACTTGCCAAATCAGAATCTGTCTAATGAAATATCCTGTGTCATTAATGATTTATGCTAAATGCTGCAGAGGAAAGCATAAATCCACATGATTCTGAAATGTTTTGGTGGAGGGAAGGCAGGATTTCCTCTTTACTTCCAGATAATAGCTTAACTAGGAGTCATGGTTTTAAACTTCTTTTTAAATAACATTATTCCACCCAAGGTATATAATACTCCTTGAAAGTAACACCCATTTATTGGTAGATCTGATAATAGTAGTAATACTACTACTACTTATGTAGTATGTGATCTTAAACTGAAATATTGACCCTCTTTATATAGTTCTTGTACTGGATTACTAGAACAAAATCATTCAGATACCTTCTCAGCTGAACTGTTCAGTCAATAACTCTCACTGGACATCAAAAACGGGCTACATCTGAAGGTAGAAGACACACAAATGCGGTGCTAAAGAGCTACCAGCTTTCCAGACATGAAGCTGTGATATAAATAGTTTTTGCAAAAAGCACATTTATCCCTTGGTCATGAGATTAACCTACTTCAGGGGTCGGCAACCTTTCAGAAGTGGTGTGCCGAGTCTTCATTTATTTACTCTAATTTAAGGTTTTGCGTGCCAGTCATACATTTTAACGTTTTTAGAAGGTCTCTTTCTATAAGTCTATAATATAGAACTAAACTATTGTTGTATGTAAAGTAAATTAGGCTTTTAAAAGGTTTAAGAAGCTTCATTTAAAATTAAATTAAAATGCAGAGCCCCCCGGACTGGTGGCCAGGACCCGGGCAATGTGAGTGTCACTGAAAATCCACTCACGTGCCACCTTCTTCACATGTGCCACCGGTTGCCTACCCCAACCTACTTCTTATTACTATTCATCTTCCAGTCCCCATATCTGTTTGATACTCTGAGTTTAATTTCTAATCTAGTGGTGGATTGCGTGGTGAAACCTCTGAAACTTCCTCTCCAATAGTGTGACCCTGTACATACATTCCATATCACTTATCTGCTGTTTTAATAATGGTTAAGTGCCATCCCTGCTGAATAATTCACTTTTAGTGCTACATAGACAAGAGATGATCAGGTGCCCTAAAGTGAGAAAAGATTCAAGCAGGTAAAACACTCTGAAGGAATGGGGTAAGAAGGGTAACAATGAGGGAAGTACATGGCTCCATAGACGAGCTTGTGTGCAAAAGTCATAGGTTTTGAGTCATGATTTTTTTTTTTAAGTATATAAACAAATGATTGATAATCCCTGCCAGCAGCTTCACTGTAGGCATCTTGGTAAAAGTGAATCTTGAGGAGAGATTTTTGATGGCAGTGCTAGTAGTTTTATTAATTAGTTTGAGGAGGACATCTTTGCAATAGAAGTAGTGGAAGAAAGTGTGAAGGTACTTGTGAACCTGGCAAAGTGGACAAACTGATGTTAAGTGTTACTGGCGGAGCAAATGAGTGGGGTTGATTTGATGAGACACAAGTAGATATATAGGGAAGACATTATTGTAGGTTTTTTGTCTTTGAATTTAAATATAGTTTTCACTGCAGGAGGGAGGTGCTAGCTTTAGTTTCACTCAATATAAATATTTGTTAATGCATACTACGATAAATTATGGTGGTGAACAGTCTGTAAGGCTCCACCTAGCGGCCAAGTTCTCAACTTTTCCTTTCAGAGACTGTTGCAAACATGTATACCTTGCTGAATCACACATCTGCTAACTTGCTAGTGACTATCACCTTGTTACATTTGTATTGTGGTTTTTTTATAGGTAAATGGCTTTCTTAGACAGTATGTCTTTATTTTCTGAAGATGTTCTCTTGAGATTGTCCAAGCCTTTTATTTGAGACAGGTCCCAACTGACCAACCTTGTTTGACAACGTTCTGTTTACTAGTCCTTTAAGTTATTAGATGAGGCTGATTCTGCAGCATCACTGCTGTTGCTGAGTTGTTTTTTGCACTGATACCATGGTGACAGGGAGCATTACAAATACTTAGATTTGTAAATCTGTAGTCTGAAGCATGCCCTGAGCTTTAACAAAAATTATGGCTGCCTTTTCCTGTTTCTGTTGAAAATGTTCGCCCTGCTTCTGATCATGTACATCTTAACTTGCATTCTAGCATGCAGCAGAGGATGGACTTGTACACACAAATGGCACGGCAAGGACAATGCCCAAAGAATGGATTTGCATTTAAAGGTCCCAGCAGTTAGACTTTCTTAGAAGAGACGGTAAGGCTAAAGAACACTAGCATATTACTTGGATGTCTGATTACTATTACAGTTAACTGCCTTTAAATCCTCATTTGTATAGGCACCTTGCCAGCTGTCAATACATTCTCCTCCTTGGAAAATTGCACTCTGTTTCTGTAATCTTCACAGAACACATAATGTCACTTACTGATTTAAAATGGTCTCTTGGTTCCCTGACACTTGCCTATCTAAGACACTTTTACCCACAACTGGCACTTGCTGTGTAGGCACTGTACATCCCAGTTCTTCTAAAACCACGGTGCATTGCCAGTGGTGTTGGAGTAGGTAGTCTTCAAAAGAAAGTGAGGGGTGAAGACTTAAGGAAAAGAACCTCTTTAGAGTAAAGAATCTTATTCCCAAAGTTGCATCTTGGCATAAAACATTAATTTGGCAACGCTGGTCTCAGATGCCATATGGGGTTTGGTTTTTAAAACTAGATATGTCAGGGGAAAAGTGATCATGTTCCATTCCCAACAAATGCAGTTTTTGATTGGCCCTTTCCATTTGCAGAAAGGCGGGCTATCCCATGGGCATAATTAACTTCTACATGTAAATCTTCACTTACTGTAACTTTGCTGCTACAGCATCTGCGTAACTTTTCTCCTTGAATCTAGCGCAGAATCCACCATAGCCATTTTAAACAAGATGAAACATTTCAGCTAGTTAAGGGTTACCCATACAGATTCATTAGCTGGGTTGCTGAAGCCCAATATCATGGTCTGATAACCTAAGGAGTGTACTTTGTTGAATAAACTAGGATTTGTGTGTTAGTGAAATGTGTCCCGCCTTTTCTAGTAAAAAAGCTATAGTGTTTGTATGTAAAGTAGTAAGTTTTGCATGATCTGGAGGCTTCCAAAAATTCAGTTTTCACTGTTCGTTACTATAATTATTCACTTTATTGTAAGAAATGATAGACTTCATGTTAAGGAAACAATTAATAAGAGCAGAACAAAACCTATGTACATAAATAACATTCAAATTCATTGTGTATTTCATGCAGATTCCTCCTAGCTTTCTGATGTTTGTGAACAATTACAGCCAGACAATTGGAGATTGTTTGATTACATTCCTAGTTCTTCTTTCGGTCAAGCCAGCTGTTCACAAGAAAAATCACCAGAACCTTGGAAATCATCATATTGACCTGTATCTAATTTTTAAAATATGAAATACACAATGTCCCAGAGACTCACATACACACATTGTCACTGGAACCACTGAGCCCTTCACTGAGAGCACAAGTTCAGAGATCACGAGTCCTGATTTTTTTTTTTTTTTTTTGTCTATACAGAAAGTATTAAAATGCTTTTCACATGAATAGAATTATAGTTTAGATTAAACTTTCTAGATTCAGGACATTATCTTAATATACAAAGGTATGTTTGAAACATCCAATAAGCCCAAGTTTTTTATCTAATTTGCACACAGTATAATGTTTTTATATATATTAGGACCTTTAATTATGCATTCAACATTTTTATAAAACATTGTTTTCTTGTCTTGTACATATCTGATTGTTCTGTGCAAAAAACCCGCTGTATACTTTGACAGATTCTAGCCAGGATTACTTTACACAGTGCAGAAATGGTTATAAATGTAAAATGATTACCTGAAAATTACTGTAACTTTGTAAAATACATGAAGTGTGAAACGTTAAATGTTTTCTCTCCAACTCTTCTTTCATCTTGTACATTGATTATATGTATAATGTGTATTTAAGTGAATTTTACATAGAGTATAATGGGAAATATTCTCAAATCAGTCTGCAACAGGAATTAAAAGATGGATGCAGTTAGCCTCAACTGACAGAAGGTAACTGCATCAATCCCATTTCTGATGTCCCCATCCTACCACCTACCAGATTCTTTGCATGGCGAGTTTTAAATGGCTTTCTGTCCAAGAGAAGTTCTCATGATCATGATTCATTGCAAGACTCAACTTCAGAGGAGTACTAAAATCAATTTTGAGAGGCCTGGCTGGCTTAAACTGACAATGGAAGATGGAAATTCTTTCCTCTAAGTTACCTGTTCTTATCTGGCTCTCACAGGTAGAAACTGTCGGAGAAAAACTGAGTTCTCACTATTTTGTTAGGTACAGCAAGTCAGAGGCTTTATTAACTCTCACATGTGCAGAGGAGAGAGCAAGCAGGTCTCTCTCTGGTAACTAATTACAGCAAGCATTTATACCTTTCATTACAGAAATAATGAGGGACAGCTGCATTTTGTTTATACATAGGCCATCTTGATATCTCATTTCCTTACTTGTTTTGACTCTTGCCTACATACAATTAGTTTCTATACCTTATCTACACAAGGTCTTCTACACCTTATCTATACTGAGGTCACAATGACTTCTTACACAACTCTTTCTCACCCGTCTCACACAATCCTCACACAATCCTCGCTTCTACAAATCTCGCGTTATCAGGGTTATCAGGGTCACAGCTAGCTTGACTCTTGCTAACAAAGACTGTCTCTTGCTAACGAAGCCTGACTCTTGCTAACAACCATCATGCATTGCAGTTCCCTTCTGTCAGTTCTTTTCTCTGCTTCCACAAAACTGAAAGGTGTTATGATCCGATAACTGACAGGTTAATATGTTCATGCTCTCTGAACAAGTGTCCATTGGCCAAAAATCACCAACACAACTGGCAGTCCTTGCAGAGGTCAGGGTTTGAATACATAAACTGATCTATTCTTAATCTCACTTAAATGGTTGATGTCCTTCTGGAACAGACTTGTGATCTATTAGCAAGACTGTATAGCAAGCCTGCGCGCGCGCGCTCTCTCTCTCTCTCTCTCTCTCTCTCTGTCTGTGTGCTGCTACTTCAGCTTCTAGTTCTGTCAGACTAACTTGTTCCATGAACTTTAAACTATTTTTTTTCAAAGCAAGGAGAAAAAAAAATCCAATTTTGAATGTGACTAAAAATGAAAAATATTTTGGATAATGAGGTTTTTGGTGCAATAGAAAGGTGTGTTGTTAGAAGGCATAGATGGGACATCTCTTACACCCTGTTCAAAATATGATCAAAGCCCTGGTTTTCAAACTGACCTGTACAGCAGTAACCATCTCAAATCTTAAGTGACCCTTGTGAAAATTAACAACATAGAATTGTTTCTAGCTTACAAAATTACTGCCAGACAAGATAAGACCGATAAATTGATCTGTCCCATTGGAAAAATCTGTTTGGCTATAATAGTAGAGATTGATGTTGAAACACATTTATCCTCCTGGAATCTTGTTTACTCAACTTATGTTAGAAAATAGATGTGTACAAAATGTAAAAGTTTGAGGGGAGTGGGGGAAATGGGAAGCTAAAAATACTCTTATCTGACTGAGACAACTTGTTTTGAGCAAAGGGAATATTTGGTAAGGAAGAGTCAATTCAAGACCTAAGAATCAAAAGCTACAATGTCGTATTTCCCCCAGCATTATTTACACTAATGGAGTCAGTGTTGTTGTTTTTAAATGTTAATTTGATTTTATTTTTAACTTCTTTTAAGACCTCAAATATAGTGTGAGTAAAGTAGGCAGGATTTTTCACTGTAGCTGGTCAAATTACTTAATGCAAAGTAGAAATTTAAAATACAATTTGTTCTAGATCAATGAAGGTGGCTCTGCCTTCAGTCATAAAAACAATGAAAAATGTTACTAATATTTTGCAGTTAAAACTAATTTGTTCACTTATTAAAGCAACACTTAGTATACTAACTCCTCACTTAACGTTGTAGTTATGTTCCTGAAAAATGCGACTTTAAGTGAAACGATGTTAAATGAATCCAATTTCCCATAAGAATTAATGCAAATGGGGAGGGGTTAGGTTCCAGGTCAGCTTCCCCTACTCTGCAAGCACCAGGAGCAGGGGACTCAACCCTCAGCCCGCCCACTCCACTCCTTCCTCCAAGCCCCCACCCTTGACCTGCCTTTTCTCCCTCCCCACCTCCTCCCCCTTTACTTTGAATGCTGCATCCTCTCCCCTCCCTTCTAAATGCCGCAAGCCAGCTGATTGCCAGGTTCTGGAGGCAGGGGAGGCAAGCAGAGTCCTCGCTCCCCCTCCCTCCTGCCGGGGTAATCAGCTGGCTTGCGGCATTCGGGAGGGAGGAGGGAGCCTGCGCACCAAGTCCTCGCTCCTTCCACCTTGCCTCCAAAATGCCACAAGCCAGCTGATTGCTGTGGGCAGGAGGCGGGGGGGAGGAGGGGGAAGGCGCAGGGTCTGCCGGCGGGCAGAAGGTGCCATGGGGGGGGTGCGTAGGGAGGCTGCCAGCTGTGGAGAAAGCAGGTAGCCAAACAACGTAAGAGTGGAGCGTTGCACAACTTTAAATGAGTATGTTCCCTAATTGATCAGCAACGTAACAACGAAACAACATTAAGCGGGACGACTTTTAAGTGAGGCGTTACTGTACTGCTATAGTTAAATGTTACACCACTTTCTTCCTTGATCCTTGTTTTCAAGGATTTATAAATAAGATAACCTGAATCTTGGTTTAAGTGACCTGTAAGTGTTTGCTTCTGTTTTTTAAACAAATATCATACTGTGCAGGAAAAGGGGGAGAATTATTCACCTTCTGGAAATTCCAAGAGTTCAGAAGTGAGCTCCATATTTTCCTTTCCAAGAAACCAGTCTTGAACTAAAATTTCAGTTCAAGCTATTACAACCAAGGTTTAGTTCTAGTTTGATCTAGGTCTGCCTGAGTGAACCAATACTATGTTGCTGTCAAAAGGTTGTGCGTTTTAGAAACCAAACATACTAACAATGGCCGGCTGTTGCTATAACTAGACACATTTGCGTTATGCTCTGCTCACTTTTTCTAAGGCAAATTGGAGGCCTAGTCTTGTTCCCCTGGATATCAAGGTCAAAACTCAATGAACTCTGTGGGAGCAGGATCTGGTCCTAATCATTCATATTATCAGGCAATCTTGATACTCAGTCATGATACAGGTGGAAGTACCACTGAAGAACCAACTCTTTGTAATGTTAAGATTGTGGATGGAGTTTGAAAATGTGACTCTGTGACTTGTAGACAGACATGTAACTGCTCTGAAGGAAATATTTGAAATTGATCATCTGGACAGGAACTGTGGAAGGAGCTCTGTTAAGTGCTAACAATTTCTTGCCATTCACTTTTTTTCAAAACTACACTCCTAGCATATCTGCATTTAATCTGGCAAATGATTTAGATTTAAAATCTAAATTCATGTGGAGCCTAAATATGCCCTACACTAGCTGAAACACAGTTTTTAAACATGTTTGATAAACACTTTATGGGTGGTGATAAAAGAATATTTAGAATTCAGGTTGACACTTCATTTCACACTTGTTTTCTGAGGAGGGGGAGACAGACGAACATGAGCTTAGGACCTCGGGTGTTTCACTTTAACTTTTTAATTTGCCAAGTGTGTGGTTGACTTGTACCTCAAGCTAATCTTTGTTGTATTTTGTACTTCATATACACTGTCTTTGCAAGATCTGAATTTTAAGGTCTTGATCTAGATTTTTTTGGAAAAAAAACATTGCCTGTGCTCACTCTTGTTTAATGTCATAAACTGCGTGGTGCAAAGTTGTATTGCTTTGCTATGAATGTTTACAATCTCATAAGCAGCACTGTCTCGTTTTGAGGCAATTTGTTAACAATTTCACAGTTTATCATTTTTTAAAAAGTTCTTTGTGAACTTAAGACTTAGGGTTGGATTTTCAAAAGTACTTAAGGGAGTTTTTGACAATTCTGCCTTAAATCTTAATTTTGTTGTCTCTGGCTTGCAATACAGTCTTCTGTCACAGTATTGTAAAAAGTGGCTTGGCAAGGAGCAGCCAGACCACATCTTGCTGCAGTAAAGCCATTAAACTGTTGTAACCAAATGTACATTTTTTCCCCCCGCAGGCTATCTGCATTCAGCAGGCAAGCCTCTCTTTGTGGATCTTGAATTAATATTTTAATGTGAACATGGCTTCCCGCACAAGGTTACATTCATCATTGCCTGCTTATTTTTTCACTATCAAATACGTTGGGATTTTTGCAGTTTGCACGCACAAAATGTCATTGCCTTGTACATGTACAAAAATAACATCAATACTAAGGGCCTGATGCTGTGAACACTTACAGGCTTAATTTTAAGTAGGTGAATACTCCCATTGAAAGTAATGGGACTGTTCACCTGTTTAAAGTTAAACAGCTGTGTATATGTATGCAAGATGAAGGCCCATATTAATACTCCAACACCTTCGAGATCAAAAATGCATCTGCTCCTAATGTGAGAGTTTGAATTGCAGCAAAGTATTGTAGTTGTCTAACGAGACTTCATTTTCCATTCCATTTTCTGAATGTTAGTGGTATTATCTTAAAATCATCATGCTCTAGAAAGCAATAATTTGTAACAAAAAAAAATGTAATGCTTGTGTGTGTTAACCATATTGTCACTGGCTTACATTTTCTCAAAGGTAACTTGTTAAAATGTAGAGCCGTTGTGGTAGATACAGAGGGAGGAAACACTAGCACACTAAATTAATTTTGTTACTGAGATCTGATTTATTGGACAATGTGTGAATATCATAAGTGCATATGTGACAGTTTATAGAATATAGCTTGTGTCCAAATTCAAAAGGAGGAGGAGGGGGAAAACAGGTCTTAAAATAACTGAGTTACTTCACTATTTGCTTGAAAGTGAGCATTTGGCATGTGGAGTTATGCAGATTTCTAGTAGATGCTATTTTTTGTTTAATCATTAACAACTTGAATGGAGAGCCAAACAATTTCTCGTCCCTGCACCCTCCCTTACAGCTTGCCCAAAATGATCCTTTTAAATACAGGAGGCTAGACTGACTACTTGAAATACAAATGTATTCTGGAGAATAGGTCAGAATAAATAATTAAGAGTTCACTTTTAAATAACTGTCTTAACATGGCTTGAAAGCTTATGGGAAAGGCAGCATGGTACTAATAAGGAAAGAATGAAGCAATGTATGTTTTATTGTGTAGAACGAACATATTTGGTAATAAAAATGTTCTTTCCTAACTCTTGAATGTCTTCATTTAAATAGCTGACAGTTTTCTGGTTTAATACATGCCATGTCATAAACTAGGGAAATACAACCTAGATGGATCTACTGTAAGGTGGGTGCATAACTGGTTGGAAAATCGTTCCCAAAGTGTAGTTATCAGTGGTTCACAGTCATAATGAAGGTCATAATGAGTGAGGTCCTGCAGAGATCGGTTCTGGGTCTGGTTCAGTTCAATATCTTCATCAATGGGTTAGATAATGGCATAGAGAGGACACTTATAAAGTTTGCGGATGATACCAAGCTGGGAGGGGTTGCAAGTGCTTTGGAGGATAGGATTAAAATTCAAAATGATCTGGACAAACTGGAGAAATGGTCTGAAGTAAATAGGATGAAATTCAATAAGGACAAATGCAAAGTACTCAATTTAGGAAGGAACAATCAGTTGCACACATACAAAATGGGAAATGTCTGCCTAGAAAGGAGTACTGCGGAAAGGGATCTGGGGGTCATAGTGGATCACAAGCTAAATGAGTCAACTGTGTAATGCTGTTGCAAAAAAAGCAAGCATCATTCTGGGATGTATTAGCAGGAGTATTGTAAGCAAGACATGAGAAGTAATTCTTCCACTCTACTCCATGCTGATTAGGCCTCAACTGGAGTATTGTGTCCAGTTCTGGGCGCCACATTTCAGGAAAGATGTGAACAAATTGGAGAAAGTCCAGAGAAGAGCAACACAAATTATTAAAGGTCTAGAAAACATGATCTATGAGGGAAGATTGAAAACATGGGTTTGTTTAGTCTGGAGAAGAGAAGACTGAGAGGGGACATAACAGTTTTCAAGTACATAAAAGGTTATTACAAGGAGGAGGGAGAAAAATTGTTCTTAATCTCTGAGGATAGGACAGGAAGCAATGGACTTAAATTGCAGCAATGGTGGTTTAGGTTGGACATTAGGAAAAACTTCCTGTCAGAGTGGTTAAGCACTGGAATAAATTGCCTAGGGAGGTTATGGAATCTCCATCATTGGGGATTTTTAAGAGCAGGTTAGACAAACATCTGTCAGGGATGGTCTAGATAATACTTAGTCCTGCCTTGATTGCAGGGGACTGGACTAGATAACCTCTCAAGCTCCTTTCCTGTTCTATGATTCTATGTTGTGGTGTATAGGATTCCATTACGAGGAGATTTTTTCAGTAATGCAGACCTGCAGTCAAACATTTTTTAATCATCTTTTACACCAGAATTGAAGTATTGCTACGTATGTGGTAGGGATAAGGTGGGGGAGGTGATATCTTTTATTGGATCAATTTCTGTTCATGAGAGAGACGCTTTCGAGCTTACACAGAGCTTATGCAGACCTGAAGAAGAGCTCCAGGCCCGTCGACAGAAATTCCGGGTGCCTGGGCCAGGGAGTCCCAAGGGGGGAACAGGACCTGGGGCAGAAGTGACAAATCCATCCCTTCTGGGACTGCCCATGCTGGCCCGTGGGGCCCAGAGCGGTCTCACGTGCCTAGGCACCCTGTGGCCTGCCCAGGTGATTTAAAAGGGCCTAGGGCTTCTGGACACTGTTGCTGTGGTGGCGACCGCGGCCCCCTGGACCCTTTTAAATCGCCTGGATCCCTGGACAATTGCCCACTTTGCCCCCTGTCAGCAAGCCTGAAGAGCTCTCTGTAAGCTTGAAAGCTTCTCTCTCTCACCTACAGAAGTTTGGTCCAATAAAAGATATTACCTCCCCCACCTTGTCTCTTTAATATCCTGGAACCAACACAGCTACAACACCACTGCATACACATGTGGTAATAAGATAACTCAAGTTAAAATAGTAGCAAAGACACGGTAATGTGCCTTGTTTATCAGTTTGGGTTAAAGCCTATAAGGGAGTCTGTCTTTGAACTCACGCTGCTACCCTAAGTTAAAAGTTGAGTTGCTGTGTCTTCACTGATGTTCTAATATGGTTTCGCTAACCGAAGTTAAGAACACACCGTTGCAGTGAAGACTTACCCTAGAACTAAGATTTTAATAGGGGTTATTTTAGCACAGGTTCAAATATGCCTTTTTTCCAATGTGAAGACAATGCTGAGGAGTTCACAATCTCTATGCAGGCCAATATGGGAGAAACAAACTCTTCCAATTTGACAAATGGGAACTAAGGCAGTAAAAACTCAAAAGGAAATTGGTGGCAAAGCCAGGAACTGATCATTTCCTCACTACCAATCACCACAAGTCTTTATTTTCTTAATCTTTACACTCACTTTTTCCAGCTTGGGGGGAAGCTCAGTACCAGCTGCAGGCAAATGGTAGAGGTGTACATCCCTACCTCCTGCCTATGGGCTAGGGATGTACATGTGTTCTGTGCTATGCCTCACTCAGGTGGGCATAATTGTCTTCTCCCTACTTTCTTCAGGTAGGAAGAGAAATGCTGATGACTCTCTTCTAGGACTTCAACTTGCCTGCATGGGCAGGGGAGCATTGAGACAATGAGTGAGTAGCATCACTCGAGAGATGGGACTGTCCTCATCTCTGAGAGACTACAATCTTCACCACACGTTCTGTACTCTCTAGAAAGAGGGAGTCAAGAGAGTAGAATTGGTGCAGTGGCAGCCTGGGCCTGTGACTAAAGTAAGCAGCAGCTGCATCACTCACAAGAGCGGAGTGACCTTTCAGGGTCTTGAGCTGAGCACCACGTCTAATCAAAGAGTCTGGCAGTTCCAGGATTGAAATGCTAGAGTTTCTAGCACCCAGTTGCTCCTAGAATGACCTATATCATACATGCTACCCAGGAAAGTATTTAATATCAAGTTGTCTCAGTGTGGGTCTTGACTGCAGAGTTAACTTGGGTGACTGTCCTACTGTTAGCCTTGCCTGAACCTTAGCCAAACTGCAAAGCCATGGCCATGTTATGTCCTCATTGGTGCTACATGCAGCTGTGTGTGTCCTTAGAACTTGTGTGGCCACACTAGAAGTTTTTGTGATGCAGTAAGCTAAGAGGCTCTGATTCTTTTGCAGTGAGTGATGGGAGAACTTAGCTACAGGGGAAATTACAAGAAGGTATTGAAGGATTATCAACATGTGAGTGATTTAGTTTGTCCTCGTTGCAGTGTGGGTAGATTACCAGCTAGCCTGTGTGTAAAGCACCACTTAATTTGGGTGAGAGGGTTTGCATGTGTGAACAGGAGAGGGGCGGGGATTAGGAGCAACACGTGAAGAGCCTAAGGTAACTCTGCAGTGAAGACAGCCTGAGTAGTTAAAATTCATTTTGGAAAAAAATGAAGTATACAAATGCTCCACAAATATTTTTAGCTACAACCATGATATATGCATTAAATTAACTTTTTTTTGTGAAGGGAGAGAATGCAGCCTTGCATTCCTTATGGTAGCATTATAGTACTGGATTACTTAAGCAGACCTTGCTTTAAAAAAAGCTAATGCTTATACAGACAGGTGCTTAGATAATACAAGCCTGTCATGTAAAATCTGAGGACAGCATAGTGGTGTAGAACTCCAGATACATGTACAGTTTAGAACATAAAGGCTTTATGCTTTACCTATCACTGAAGTTGATGGCAAAACTCTCATTGACTTTGGGGTCTAAACAGTGGCGGATTAATAATTTTGCCAGCCCTAGGCTGGGAAATAATTGCTGCCCTGGCCCCGCCCCAACTCCGCCCTTTTCCTGCCCCCATTCCAACCCCCTCCCCAAAGTCCCCGCCCCAGCTCTGCACCCTTTCTTCCCCTATTGGATCCCTTCCCCCAAATCCCCGCCCCCGCCTCTTCCCCTAGCGTGTGGCGTTCCCCCTCCTCCTCCCTCCCTCCCTGCCCCGCGAAACAGCTGTTCTTCTTCGAGTGATTGTTCACGTCCATTACACATTAGGTGTGCGCGCGCCGCATGCATGGACGTCAGAAACTTTTTCCCTCAGCGGCTCCCGTCGGGCCGGCAGGGTCCCCCCTCCTGCCAGAGCGGCGCCCCGCTCTAGGGTATATATATCCCTGCAGGCCCGACCCTCCCTCAGTTCCTTCTTACCGTCCCTGACGGCGTTGGAACAACTCTGTCTCTCGTCTGAGAGTGTCCCTTAGCATAGTCATTAGTGTTATCTTTACAGTTATCAGTTCTTTAGTAGCTAATGTTAAGCTTAGCAGTTAACAGTTCTTTAGAAATACTCAAACTTCTCGTATTAGGTGTTTGGTCAACCCCGGCACCAGCCCGGGGCGGCGGAGCATGCCGCACGCCCAAGGCTTCAAGGCTTGTGACACGTGCCGTAAGCCTATGCCATTAAGCGATCCACACGACTCGTGTCTCCGTTGCCTGGGGGAAGCACACCAAAAAGAAGCGCTGCAAGATCTGTAAGGCTTTCAAGCCCAGGACTAAGAAAGAGAGAGACTTTCGCCTTAAGCAGCTGCTCATGGAGACGGCGTTACAGCCCTCCACTTCGACGGCAGCGTCAGCCTCGGTGCGGAGTGCCCCGGCATCGGTCCGTGATCCGGCGCCGGCAGGGCACCCTAAGCCCACGGCACCGAATCAGTGAGAACACCTCCAGCATCGGTCGTCTTTGCCAACAAAATCGAAGGGCCAACCCAAGGCCCGGGGATGCTCCACGCATAAGAGGGCAGCGCCCACCAAGACCTCGAGTGTGCCTAAGGCCGTTGCGGCCCCGGCACAGGTCCCGGTGTCAGTGACTCCAGCACCGAAAGGCCCGTCGAGCCCCGGGATAGGCGCATCGAGTGAGGAGGAAGGGCTGGAGGAGCTTTTGGAACAGCCCTCCACCTCGGACACATTTGAGGCAGCAAAGGACTTCATTGAATTGTCCGCTGAGGGCCCCATCCAAACTAAAGACGTTCCGCCGAGACTGCCATCCAGAAGCAAGCCGGCAATGGTGCGCCCATCACAGTCGCCATCTCGGCACTGTTCACGGCGCCGGTCCCGGTCGAGCTCCGCCTCGGTGGACTCCCAGCTTCCCTCTGCACAGAGAGCTCCACAGTCGTCGGGCCTCAATAAGCGGCCGGCACTGACCCAGCAGCCCTACTCGAGTAGGCACCGGGATGTGTCAGTTACACGATCCCCGAGACCGACCACCCGTTGTCGTTCCCAATCCCGTGGTCACCGGTACCGATCCAGGTCCAGATCGGCAAGACGCTACTCCAGGTCCCAGTCACGGAGGCACTACTCTCCGACCCCGGACCGACCCCGGACCGTCACCGTCCCACAGCACCGCCGTGGCCTTCCAGATCACCATCCATGGTTTCGGAGGCAGACTCGGGCCGGTACGGCGGATATGCCCACAGGGCACAGGCCAGTAGGGACCACAAAGCCGCTTGGCATCCTCAATGGGGCCAGCCAGGACAATGGCCATTCTGGACCCCTTGGGCCTACCACCAGCAAGGCCCCCCGTCCAGGACCTCGAGATCTGGGCCCTCGGGACACCGGTTCCGCTCTCCGCAGTGGCGCCCGCCCTCTCGCAAGGAGGCCACGGTCTCCAGACCACCGGAGCGAGAAGGGGCAGACTCGGCACCAAGCCCAGTACCGTCTCAGACCCATGTCATGGGACGGGCCCCAGAGGAGCGCTCAGTCGGTGAGGAGTTGCAGGAAGACAAAGATGCGCAAAAGGCCCTGACCTCTTCCTCCTCACCAGACAAAGCCGTGGCCGGCACAACAGTGTCTGGCCCTCCCCCGATTGATCATCGGGTGCACCAGGAACTGCTCCGCCGTGTAGCCCTCAATCTGGGCTTGTAGGCGGAGGAGACGGTAGAGCAGGAGGACCCCATGGTCGACATCTTAAGCCCGGAGGGCCCCTCCAGGATCGCGCTCCCGATCATAAAAACGGTCCAGTCCAACTACAAAACAATATGGCAAACACCGGCCTCCAGTGCACCAAGTGTGAAAGGCGTGGAGAGGAAATACTTCGCCCCATCTAAAGGGTTTGACTTCCTCTTCTCTCACCCAACTCCCTGTTCGCTGGTCATCTCTGTGGTCAGCGAACGAGAGTGTCATGGCCAGCAAGCCCCGGCCCCCAAGGCCAAGGAGGCGAAATGCTTGGACTTATTTGGGAGAAAGGTCTACTCGTCCGGGGGCCTCCAGTTGAGGATCGCTAATCAGCAAGCGATTCTGAACAGACACAACTTTAATTCTTGGGCATCAGTCTCCAAGTTTAAGGAATCCCTGCCTCAGGACTCACAACCCGAGTTTACGGCTCTAGTGGACGAAGGGAAGGCGGTAGCCAAAACCTCCCTACAGGCCTCCCTTGACTCCGCGGACGCAGCTGCTAGGACAATCGCGTCAGGGGTAGTAATGAGATGCTCGGCATGGTTACAGGCTTCCGGCCTTCCACCAGAGGTGCAAAACACCCTCCAAGACCTTCCGTTTGAGGGGTCAGGCTTGTTTTCGGACCAGACGGATGCCAGAGTACATAGCCTCAAAGACTCTCGAGCGACCTCAAGTTGTTGGGAATGCATACCCCAATGACACAGAGGAAACCCTTCAAGCCCCAACCACCACAGAGGCAGTACCACCCTCGTCCTTGACAGGAACCGTACCGCAGACGTGGTAGGGATAACAGGCAGAGACGTAACAATATGCCTAACCAGGGCCAAAATCATGGCCAAGGCAAGCCGCAGCCAGGAAATAAACCAGGGTTTTGAAGCTGCGATCGAGGACAGCGAACCACACTCTATTCTGGATCCACCTCTATGTTTCAGGGACCGCCTGTCCCATTTTTACCATGCTTGGTCACATATAACAACGGACCGCTGGGTCCTGCGCACGGTGGAGGCTGGCTATACCCTTCAGTTCTCCTCGCCCCCTCCCTCCCATCCCCCTTCCCCGTCCCTCGTCAGGGACCCCTCTCACGAGCAACTCCTCATGCAGGAGGTGCGGACCCTCCTCACAGTAGGAGCAGTGGAAGAGGTACCCCCGGACCTAAGGGGGAAAGGATTCTACTCCAGGTATTTCCTGATTCCCGAAGCAAAAGGGGGCCTCCGTCCCATTTTGGACCTACGTGGACTAAACAAATTTCTGATCAAAACACGTTTCCCTATGGTCTCCCTTGGAACTATTATCCCATCCCTGGATCCGAGGGATTGGTACGCTGCCCTCGATATGAAAGATGCATATTTTCACATCGCCATCCGCCCGGCCCACCGGCGGTTCCTGCGCTTCACCATCAACCAGCGCCATTTTCAATTTACGGTCCTGCCCTTCGGCCTGGCAACGGCCCCACGAGTGTTCACAAAATGCATGTCCGTGGTGGCAGCTTTTCTTCGGAAGAGAAGGATGCGCGTGTACCCGTACTTGGACGACTGGCTCCTCACGGGCAGGTCGGAGGCCGAGGTCCACTCCCACATGACGCTGGCTCTACAGGTGTTCTGCAAGCTCGGCCTACTGGTCAATGTGCCCAAGTCCTCACTGATCCCCACGCAGAGACTGGACTTCATAGGAGCAGTCCTGGACTCGGTGGCGGCGTGGGCAAGTCTTCCAGTGTCACGGTTCTTGGCCATTCAAAGGGTCGTAGGCTCCTTCCAACAATTTCCCACAACTACGGCCAGGTGCTGCATGCAACTCTTGGGGCACATGGTGGCCTGCACACATGTAGTCAGACATGCCCGCCTAAGACTCAGGCCATTACAGTTGTGGCTGGCCCAAACGTATCGCCCCAACAGAGACCCTTTAGACCTGGTGGTGACAATCCCGGCTCGGGTGTTGAACTACCTCCGCTGGTGGTTCGATCAGCAGCAGGTTTGCGAGGGGGTCCCCTTCGCTGCCCCGCAACCCACTCTGATGTTAGTAACAGATGCGTCGGACCTGGGTTGGGGGGCACACTTGGGGGACCTGCGGACCCAGGACTTATGGTCCAGGGAAGGAAAGTTGCTTCACATCAATCTGAAGGAGCTAAGGGCGGTTCGCCTTGCCTGTCAGACCTTTCACACCACCATAGAAGGCCACAGCGTGTCAGTTCTGACGGACAACACTACCGCCATGTTCTACATAAACAAACAGGGCAGGTCCCGATCGTCTCCCCTCTGTCACGAGGCGCTCCGCATATGGGACTTCTGTATAGCCCATTCAGTCCACCTAATCGCAACATATCTCCCAGGGGTCCAAAACGGGTTAGCAGACCGCCTCAGCCGGTCCTACCACATGCACGAATGGACATTGAGATGGGACGTCCTGTATTCAATCTTCCAGAGGTGGGGGTTTCCCCTGGTGGATCTCTTTGCCACCAAGGACAACAGCCAATGCCCTCAGTTTTGTTCTTACCAGAACCTCAGCCCGGGCTCGTTGGCAAATGCCTTCACGATTCCATGGGGCGGGAGCCTGAGGTATGCCTTCCCTCCATTCCCGCTCATCCACAAGGTCCTCCTCAAGACCCGCAGGGACAAGGCGGAGTCATCCTCATCGCCCCGGCATGGCCACGCCAGCATTGGTTCACGACCCTGCTGGAACTGTCCATAACTGTCCCGATTGCCCTCCCCCTCCATTGCAACCTCATCACACAGGACCGGGGTCGCCTACTCCACCCAAACCTACTGTTGCTACATCTCACGGTGTGGTATCTCTCTGGCTAAACGATACGGAGCACAGGTGCTCTCACCAGGTCCAGCGAATTCTCCTTGGTAGTAGGAAGCCCTCCACAAGAGCGACCTATGTTGCCAAATGGAGGAGGTTCTCCCACTGGTGTGAGCCTCATCACATACAGCCTCTGCGGGCCTCAGTCCCATCAATTCTGGACTACTTGCTGGACCTCAAACGTCAAGGGCTTGCCCCCGCCTCAATTAAAGTGCATCTGGCTGCCATATCGGCGTTCCATCCTGGGGAGTTGGGAGTTTCGGTGTTCTCCAACCCCACAGTAGCCTGATTCCTCAAGGGACTGGAAAGGGTGTTTCCCTATTTGCGCCCGCCGGTCCCTGCGTGGAATCTCAACCTGGTCCTAACTAAACTCATGGGGCCACCCTTTGAACCCCTAGCCTCTTGCTCCCTCATGCACCTCTCATGGAAGGTAGCATTTCTCATGGCCATCACGTCGGCCAGGAGGGTATCGGAATTGAGAGCCCTCACTTCGGAACCTCCTTATACAGTTTTTCATAAGGATAAGGTGCAACTGAGGCCATACCCTAAATTCCTTCCAAAGGTGGTCACGCATTTTCACATGGGCCAAGACATTTGTCTACCGGTGTTCTTCCCTAAGCCTCATACGGACCCAAGCCACCGCAGCCTGCATACCCTTGATGTCCGTAGGGCCTTGGCATTTTATCTAGAACGGACCAGGCCATTCCGCAAATCAACTCAACTGTTTATTGCCATTGCGGAGCGAATGAGAGGCCAACCTATCTCGACGCAACGCTTGTCAGCATGGATTGTGCTTTGCATACGCACGTGCTATGAGCTCGCCAACGTACCAGCCCCGGAGATCCGGGCTCACTCGACTAGGGCCCAAGCGTCCTCGGCGGCTTTCTTGGCCCAGGTTCCACTCCAGGAAATCTGTAAAGCGGCCACCTGGTCATCGGTGCATACGTTCACAGCCCACTACGCGATCCATCATCAGACCAGGGAGGACGCGGTGGTCGGCAAGGCTGTGCTTCAATCGAGTGTTCCTTGACTCCTACCCTCCTCCGGTGGTAAGCTTGGGAGTCACCGAATGTGTAATGGACGTGAACAATCACTCAAAGAAGAAAAAACGGTTACTTACCTTCTGTAACTGTTGTTCTTCGAGATGTGTTGTTCACGTCCATTACACTTCCCACCCTCCTTCCCCTCTGTCGGAGTCACCGGCAAGAAGGAACCGAGGGAGGGTTGGGCCTGCAGAGATATATATACCCTAGAGCGGGGCGCCGCTCTGGCGGGAGGGGGGGGGCCCTGCCGGCCCGACGGGAGCCGCTGAGGGAAAAAGTTTCCGACGTCCATGCACGCGGCGCGCGCACACCTAATGTGTAATGGACGTGAACAACACATCTCGAAGAACAACAGTTACAGAAGGTAAGTAACCGTTTTTTCGCAGCGCAAGCGCTGGGAGGGGAGAGAAACAGGACGCCGCAGCAGGCTTGCAGAGGAGGAGGAGGTGAGCTGGAGCAGGGGGGCGGGGCGCGAAGGAGAGCTTCCGCCCCTGAAAATTTGCCGGCCTAGGCCTTGTCGGCCTAGGCAATAATACGGTGCTGGGTCTAAATGCTAACAAAATCCTGAACCTCAAAGATAGAAAACAGGTTGTCTAGATGTTTAGATTGTCTAGTCTATCCCCGCCAGAAATAAGTCTACACGCATGAACTTTACATTCTCAATTGTTTTGTCCCTTACACTTAAAGTCTTGCAATGGAGTTTCAATACCATCTTTGTCTAATTCAGAAATTGTTAAATTATTTTTGATAAACCAAAATTATCCTGTACAGATTTTTTCAAATTATTGTTCTTCCCACCTTATTCACAAACATGGTGGTGCATATATAATTTTCTGTGAATATTCTCAACCCAGTGAACAAACTTGGTAATTTAGCATATAGGCAATGCTGAGATTTAAATTCTGATTCTTGAATATTTTGCATCTTCTGCCACCTACAGGCCTCCACAGCAAATCAAATTTCCAGACTCCTGTCACTGCAATGCAGACTGTCATAGACAGACCCTTTCCAATTAATCTTCCTTCACTTTTTAAAAATTCACTTAAAAATAAATCCAATCACTGAAAGCTTTATTTAAAGCAGGTATATAGGGGTGTTGTTTTTTAATAAACTGATTGTCAGCATAGACAGGATTGGGGATAGAAATCAAGGGTGGCATTCTTTGGGGCAAGAATATGGTAGTGCCATACTAAAAATAAGAAAGCATCTCCAGAAACATGAAGAAAATTAAGGAATATGTAATTTAGTCTGAGTATAATCTGCTCATACAGAATACTGTATGTTTGGATCTGTAGAAAGAATACATATGCCATCTATATAAAAGAATATAGAGAGCTTTTAGTTTGTCAGTGTATTCTTAGTACTACACTGAGAGATCCTGGATACCAGATATTCTGTATCCAGTGCAACTTGGGGAGTGGAGACCACAAAGGTGGCTGTAAACCACCTTTATAGCTCTAGCACTTGTGCTATTGGTCAGTGGTCCAGTTTCAAGAAGCAACTCAGAGCAGTCTGAGGGCTGTTCTAACTTGTATGATTTGCACTGGTCCCCAAGGCGGTTCTGGCAGTTGAGGATTGCTGTACAAAAAAACTCTAACCCCCTCCCCAACCCCTTTGTCCAAGCTACACTCCTCTCCTACCCCCAAGAGCAGAGAGGGATGAGATACGCCTCAGGTAGCTCTCTTTGGTGAGGAGTCCCCAGGTGGCTTGTTAAGCTAGCTTTCAGCAGTGGAGTACGGTTCAGGTTCTGACACACCCAAGCTGTAGGAAGTAGTCACAGGAGGTGTATCACTATGCTGTTTGGAGCTCAGCATGTGGCTTTCAGGGCACTGTACACATCCCAAACAATGTGCCAGGAAGCCATTTTTTGAGAAGTTTCAGCTGGTGGGATTTTGCCTCCAGTACTGATAGGACATAATGTGATTCCAAAGCTCTTTATAAACCATCAGCCTTGCATGAACACAGCTGTGATGTGGCTTTGTTTATATAGTACCTAGCATGCTGGGGACCAAATCCTGAAACCGGGTCTTTGGGCACTACTATGCTGTAAATGTTAAAAAAGATGTAAATAAATGTTATTTTTGCCACCTGAAATCTCTACTAGGAAATATGACCCCAAACAGTTAAAAACTGAAAATGTCTGTTTCCAGTTGGCATTTAAAGTGCAGTACTAGTCTTAAAAGCAACTATAAAAAAAGCATTATGAAGTTCCATCTTTATTATGTCTCAGTGGCTTCAGATCAAAAATTCTCCACTTACAAGTAAACAAAGATTCTAGCTCTTCAAACTCAATCTATTCTCTGAGAGTGAAACTAGGTTATTTTCCTTTTCATGCATTATCACCAGTAATAAATGTTCTGCAGACTAAATAATGTCCGCAGTGACAGCTGTCTAGGCCTATTGGCTTCAAATTATGCCCTTAGTTACCCCTGTACAACTTTGTTGTGGTTAAAGTGTTACACAGGTGTAATTGACTGCCCTGTAATTGGAACTTAGTGAACAATTAATGCACAAAAAGGAACAGAATGCAGCTCACTCTCTTACACAAATTAACTCTGCGGTACTAACTGGAGTTAATAGACAGTAAAACTCATTTGGAGCACTACAGTCACACTATATGAGTGTAAGCCAGCAAAAAGCAGATCTACCAAGTAAGACAGTACTGTTTTTTTTAAGACACTTTTCAGATTTGAACTACGCTTTATTACTAGAATGAATGAGAAAGTGGTGTTTGGAAAGACTTGTGGGGCTTTGGTACAGATACCTGGTCTGTATAGAAATATTTACATTTGGCTAGGAACAGATCTTGGGAGACAACTAAGAAAGCTTCCAAGGCAATGCATTACAAGTGGAAAGGACCCATAGCCAGGAACATGCAACAACGGAATCTGTGGTAAATGCTGCTGCTTTTTGGCCTGCTGCACAGGTGAGTTTTTATCCAATTATGACCTCTCCATATTTCTTCTTGGTTACAACAGTTCTGAGGACTTCACTAGTGATCAGTTTTCTGGATATCATGTAGAGGCAATTCCTGAAAATGAAGATGTAAGAATATTCCAGTTTCATTTTAGGAAATAACCTAGAACTAAGCTGACAGATGCAATGGTAGGTGTCTTAGTGTTACTTGTAGCCTGAATATAAGGGCATTTAGTTGGAAATAAAAGGTCTAAGTGTCTCCCAAATCTCTAAAAACATATGTAAGGAACTATTGGAACAAATGGATAGAGGCTGAACTGACTGGAGGAAGAAAGTTGCTCATGTAATTATGTGAACAGAGTGAGGAGTCAGGATTTTTTAAATTGTTTTGGAAAAGATTAGAGGAATTTCAGTACAAATGTGTGTGAGTGAATCTCGGTCAGTTTCAAAGGAATATAGAACAGAGACAGAGCAAAGTATCCTAAGTGGAAATACACCTCTACCTCAATATAATGCTGTCCTTGGGAGCCAAAAAAATCTTACCGCATTATAGGTGAAACTGCATTATATTGAACTTGCTTTGATCCACCGGAGTGCGCAGCCCGCCCCCCCCCCCCCCCCCCCGGAGCACTGCTTTACCGCGTTATATCCGAATTCGTGTTATATCAGGTCACGTTATATCAAGGCAGAGGTGTAATCTGTTCTACTCGTGTTTTTGTTTGGGGCAAGAGAAGGCCTCTGTGCCATCTCATTCTGTTCCTTACAGGGAAATTCAAATGTGGGAAGGTTGTGACTGTGGTAGGCAGCAGCCTAATTTCTCATATAAATCCCCAAGTTCTGCGTGCTTTCTTTGTGGCTACACACAGCGTGGGAATGCAACATAAAAACTATAGGGAAACCCTTTTTAAAAAAAGCTCTAACTCTTCTGTTTGTTTCATTGCTCATGGGGAAAAAAATAGTGCAAATTCATGCAATCACAATTCAAATGCATCTATCCAATCAAAATTGTTATTTAAGAAGTTACGAGGCACTACCATAACCCAAGTCACTGAAAATGAACAAAAATAAAAACCAAAAATTGAACTGGCTAAACATAATTAATTTATAATAATGTAAAAAATCAGAATATAACATGAATTGATGGTTGTTACAAAAGAGGTCTGAGGTACAATCATTCCCTAGCGATGTACTCACTGAAGCATCTCTTTGTTAGTATAAATTGAAATTTATTAATAAAGAAAAATGTCAGACGTGTCCATTCAATGAGCACTAGAGAGATGGGTATGACATCACTTATAGCCAATAAGAAAGCTCCATCTGTGTTCAGAGTTCTACACCCACTCTGTACTGTGTATTAATGTACCAAGCAATTTGTATGTTCTCTGCACTGCAGTATGAGCAATTGCTCTAAGAACAGAGTCCATTCAGTGCATCAAAAGGGTTCTTAATAAAACATGTAGGGAGAGCTGAAAATCTGTCTGGCAGAGTAATGAGATAAATGGCAGCAAAGTCTTGTAAATTTTTGTTAAAAGTAATGAACAGTTTAAAAGGAGAATCAGCTGGGGGTGCCAAATCACTGTGAGCAGAGCATACTAGAATATGATTTTCATAGACTAGATATTTGGCTCAGTTGTCACTTTTCCTCCAGGGTTCAGTGTGTTTTTCCTGTCTCTCTGTGTGGGTAATTCTTAATCAATGATTATGCACACACACAGAAAAGAAGAGAAAATGCATTAAGGTGACACATTGTGACCCTTACCAAAGCATGCATTGGGATCACCTGATGAATCCTGTACTAATGATGGATAACATGTTTTGGATACTGACAGATTTACAGAAAGCTGCTTAAAGTAGAAAACGTCTGCACTCAAAGATGTGAAGCACTCACATGTCCTCAACTTGCTTTGTTCGACTCAGTGAACTAATAATACAAAAGCCACTTTAAAAGCCCCCTACAGATTACATTCTCGTAGAGCTTCTTAAAAGCTCACACACTGAAAGTGCATTTAGGCTAAAAAGGTAGCTTTAACTTTCACAATCATGACTATACAATAGCTGTAGCATTTCATCTCAGCAGCAGCAGCTCCACTTAGTGCATCACTTCACAACTAACTGAACATAGAACTGTCGTCTTTATTATTTTATAGCTTTCTTTTGGATTCTAAGTAAAGTTAGACTTTGAAAGGGACTTTGTCAAGCCACTTCTGGCATAAGATGTATTAACAATAAGTAGCACCTTACTACTATGAACGCAAGTAAACTGCAAGGCGACGCAGCTGCAATAAAACTAAAACCTCAGATGTGCTGTTTACTGAACTAGTGAGGCAGTCAGGGTGTGTGATGTGACACTTCCTGAAATCACTCTGCCATCCCTCCTCAGGGCCATGTATATGGTCTTATGTATATATTTATATTGCTGGATTCCTTCTATTGTTTGAATATGCAGAGCAGCAATTTCCAGTCCATTCTGCAGTTGTAATTACCAAAAAAAAAAAAAAAAACCCCACACGCGCGCGCGCACACACAAAACTAAGCAAGAGTTAGGCTCACCTCCTCTCTGGTCAGATAGAATGCCCTAGTCCACGGCATACCACCTCCAGGGCTGACTCTAGGTTTTTTGCCGCCCCAAGCAAAAAAATCTTTAGCTGCCCCTCCACCCCAGCCCTGGGCTCTCTCCACCACCCGCACCCCCTGCCGCCCCAGCCCTGGGCTCCCCCCCAGCAGTGCTGACTCCGCCCGCTCCCCCCTCACCTCCAGCCGGTCCGGCACTGGCAGGGTCGGGGTAAGCAGCGGGGCTCCCGGGCCACGCCTCAGCAGGGTCTCTTCAGACAGGGCTCCCACCTCCAGGACCGGCCGGGACCCAGGAGGGCAGAGCCAGAGGACTGACCTGGCAGGGGGCTGAGGAGCCGGGGCAGGGTAGCCCCGGAGGGAGCGGAGCCCTGGAGAGTGGGACGCGGGCCCCGCACGGCAGCACCCCGCCCTCTATGGCCCCACTGCTGTTTCTGGCCGCCCTGCTGCAGTCCCTGGACAGCTCGGGCTGCTTCGCCCAGCCCCGGCTGCGGCGCTGGGGGCGGCTAACCTGCGGCACCTGCAGGCAGCTCCGTGTGCCCCATGGGGCGGCCCCCAGCCTGAGTGTCCCCCACTCGGAGCCTGCCCGGCCCAGCCACAAGGTGTGGGCACTGCTCCCCCGTGGCGCAAACCGCAGCGGCTCCAGGGCACCCCCCGTGCACGATGCGCTGCTGCTGCCAGGGCCGGCTCTAGGCTATTGCCAACGGAAGCAAAAAAAAAATGGCCCGAATGCCGCCCTTGAAAATGTGCCGCCCCAAGCATGTGCTTGGTTTGCTGGTGCCTAGAGCCGGCGCTGACCACCTCTCTCTGTCACTGTCAGCCACTGAGGCTATGTGTTCACTACCAAAAAAGAGAATAGCTAATGTGGGTTAGCTGCAAAAATCCTCTTGAGACAAGGCACAGGAGGCTTTTACCTCACTGTAATTAGGTGAGTTCAACACTCAACCACTCTCTCTCCACCCCACCTGGGGTTAACCTCACTTAGCTACAATGAGGTTAAAAACTACCTGTGCCTAGTCTCAAGGGGATTTGAGAGCAAGATCAAGAACTCATGTTAGTTATCTCACTTTGAAAATGCACTTTTTTTTTTTTTTTTTTTTTTTTTTTTTTTTGCAGGGAAGGCATAGCCTGAGTCCTCCAAAAGCATAGCTTTCCTAGTGAGTCCCAGAGATTGAGAGGGATGGTCCCTAAGATATAACTGAGGCCCAGGGTCAAAATGAACTGGCTCCCAGACATTTAGCCAGCTGATCCACTTTTGTGGGGGTGTCACCATGTGATCCAGGATCTAAACTTTCATTTAAAAAATATTTAGCCAAATCAGTTTAGACAGAACCTTCAAATATAAACAAACTGGGGTCCGCAGGCATGCTGGAAACAATAGTTCTGAGGTGGGAACTGGTCTGCTTCATCTCAGTGGGATGTAGACTATCAATATTATCAGAGAAACAAGGTAGGTGAGATAGTATCTTTTATTGGACGAACTTCTGTTGGTAAAAGAGACAAGCTGTGGAGCTTCCCAGTGCTCCTCTTCAGATCTGGGGAAGATAAGCAGAGTATCTAAGGCAGAGGTAGGCCCGCGGGACTGTCCTGCCCAGCTCCAGGCTGGCGGTGGAACTGCGCGCTCCTGCCGAGCAGAGCGGCAGTGTGTCTGGCTCCGGCTGGCGTGGAAGCCAGACGTGCTGCTCTGCATGCTCTGCTCAGCGTGGTAAGTGGGCTGGGGCCGGGGGGTTGTATAACGGGTGGGAGGCTCCGGGGGGCAGTCAGGGGACAGGGAGCAGGGGGCGGTTGAATGGGGCAGAGGTTTGGGGGGGGGGGTCAGGGGATGGGGAACAGGGGGGGGTGGGTAGGTGTGGGGTCCCAGGGGGGCTGTTAGGGGGGGGGAGTCCCAGGAGGGGGCAGTTAGGGGACAAGGATTTTTTTTTTTTTGTCAGCGCTTTCCCTATGGTGGGGGTAGTCGGGGGGCAGGAAGGGGAGGGGGTAGGAGGGGGGCCAGGTTGTTTGGGGAGGCACAGCCTTCCCTATCCGGCCCTCCATCCAGTTTTGCAACCCCAATGTGGCCGTCGGGCCAAAAAGTTTGTCCACCCTAAGGGCATGGCCACACTTGCAAATGTAGAGTGCTTTGAGTTAAACCAGCCTTCGTAGAGCACCATAGGGAAAGCGCTGCAGTCTGTCCACACTGACAGCTTCAAGCGCACTGGTGTGGCCACATTTGCAACACTTGCAGCGGCATTGGGAGCAGTGCATTATGGGCAGCTATCCCACAGAGCACATCTTCCCATTCTGGCGCTGTGGCTTGTGGGAAGGGGGTGGGAGGTGCAGGGCATTCTGGGTCCTGTCCCAACATCCCGTGATGCATCGGTTCACATCCCAGCAATCCCTGTGCTTCCGTCCACATTTGGCACCATCTTTCAATGTTTTTTGTACTGCGCGCTCTTGTCTTCCCTTTTGGTCTGCGGGAATGGACTCCGAACTGCTGAGGAATATGCTGATGAGTGTCACCTGCATGTCCCGCTTGGCAGTCGAGTTACTCCTTAAGATCCAAACTGACAGTGAGGACTCCGATGATTATATCGACTTGAGTAATGCATACGACACGAGATTGTTTGTGTCATTCACAGACATGCTCACCACCATGGAATGCTGCTTTTGGGCACTGAGTGGTGGGATCACATCAGCCTGCAAGTCTGGGATGACGAGAGTGGCTGCAGAACTTTCGGATGAAAAAGCCACTTTCATGGGACACTGTGAGGAGCTCGCCCCTATCCTGCAGCCCAAGGATACGAGATTGAGAGCTGCCCTGACAGTGGAGAAGTGGATGGCTATTGCAATCTGGAAGCTGGCAACTCCAGACAGCTACCGATTGGTCGCTAACCAGTTTGGAGTGGGAAAGTCGACGGTTGAAATTGTGTTGATACAAGTTTGCGGGGCCATTAATCGCATCCTGCTCAGAAGAACCATGACTCTGGGTAACATGCATGACATTGTGGCTGTCTTTGCACAAATGGGTTTCCTTAACTGCAGAGGGGTGATAGATAGGACGCATATTCCAATTCTGGCACCAGCCCACCTAGCCTCCAAGTATGTTAATCGGAAGGGGTATTTCTCTATGGTTCTCCAGGCGCTTGTGGATCACCGTGGGCATTTCATTGACATTAATGCAGGCTGGCCCAGAAAGGTGCATGCTGCATTCATCTTTCAGAACACTGGCCTGTTCAGGAAGCTGCAAGCCGGGACTTCTTTCCCAGACGAGAAGATCACAGTAGGAGAAGTCGAAATGCCCATTGTGATCCTTGGAGATCCCGTTTACAGTGGCGTAGCCAGGGTTGCAGCTGAGGAGGAGCGGTGGAGAAAAAAGGCGCTGGTCCTTCGGTGGCATTTCGGCGGCCCTGCGCATGCGCCGAAATGCCACCGAAAGATGGAGCGGCGCATGCGCAGGGCCACCCCACTTCCCATCCGGAGCGCTCTCCAGGGCACTGAGACCCCTGGCCACGCTCTCAGGGCCTGAGTCCTGGCCGGAGTGCCAGGAGCCAGCCCGCAGCCCCGTTCCGCCAGCCGCCCGGAGCGCTGGGAGGTGGGAGCCAGCAGGCCAGCCCGCAGCCCCGTTCCGCCGGCCGCCCAGAGCGGCGGGAGCCAGCCCGCGGCCCTGTTCCACCGGAGCGGCGGGAGCCAGCCCGTGGCCCTGTTCTGCCGGCCGCCCGGAGCGCCAGGAGCCAGCCCGCGGCACCGTTCCACAGGCGCCACTTTTGGGGAATGTGGTCAGGGGAAGCGACTGCTTCATCAAGCCACGCCTGGCTGAGCAAACAGGAAGGGGATTTTCAAAATTCCCAGAGAATTTAAGGGCGGGTCTGATGGTTGGTCACCCGAGGGCAGGGCAGTAGAGTTCAAAATGATGACCAGAGTGGCTAGAACAGGCATTGTGGGACACTTCTGGAGGCTGATCAGAATGCATTAACAGACCAGGGCATCCACACTGGTGCTGCGGTGCTCCAGCGGGGGCACATCAAACATTATTCCACTCGCTGAGGTGGAGTACCGGGAGTACTCTACAACATGCCTTGCCAGTGTGGATGCGTTGTGAGTTAGAGCACATGAGGCTGCTTTAATGCGCTCTAATTCTCAAGTGTAGCCATGCTCTAAGCTAAATACAAGTTGGGACAGATTGGTAAGTATAAGGGGTTCACACATGCTGGAGGAGACCACTTAAAATGAAGTGGGCAATTAAGGGTTAGCAGACAGCAGGGTGTGTTACAAATTGTTGTCATGAGTCACAAAACCAATGTCTCTGCTAAGTCCGTTGTTTTTAGTGTCTAGCAGAGTTATGACTTTAAGTTCCCAGGCTCATCTTTTGAAGGTGTTGTACAGGTTTCTTTGAAGATGAGGACTGAGAGGTCAGATATGGAGTGATCGCTTTGTGAAAAGGAAGGAGTGAAGCTTGCTGGCTAACCAAAGATGGAAAAGGGCATTTCTAACTACTGTTTCCACCTGACTGTCCAGAAGCAATGAGATACCTGAAGACTGTGCACAATCTGACCACTTCAATCAGCTCTCTGAAATGCTTCCTATTTTCCACCATCATCACATCTGACTTACCTGTGCTGAGCTTTAGTCTGCTGCTCTTCATCCAAGTGCTCCTGTGTGTCTCTCCAGGACAGCTAGGCAATGAGACTATCTAGGTTTCATGAGATGAAGAATTAGAGCTGAGTGTCATGATGCTTTCCTGGCACTGAGTCCATAACTCCTCAGTGTTCCCCAGAGAGGTCCAATCTAAACATTGAATAAGAGGGTCTGTAGAACTGAGCCCTACAGGACTCCCTAAATGAGAGCTTTAGGTGACTCTCTTTAAAGACAATGAGATCGTATTCTTGTATTCAGGGCCGGCTCCAGGCACCAGCTTACCAAGCAGGTGCTTGGGGCAGCCACTTCGGAGAGGGGCGGCACATCCAGCTGTTCGGCGGCAATTTGGCGGACGGTCCCTCACTCCTGCTTGGAGCGAAGGACCTCCCGCCAAACTGCCGCCGCAGATCGCGATCGTGGCTTTTTTTGTTTGTTTGTTTGGCTGCTTGGGACGGCCCTGCTTGTATTTGATGGTCTGTGTGGCTGATTATTTTATATGGGTTGCCGATGCATCAGATGACCTGCTATATTGGTGTCCAATCCATCTCCCATTACAAGCAATACAACCCTTTCAATTGGCTTTAATGGAAGATATAACAGAATTAAATGCCCAGTCTGTATATTGTATTAAAGACCCTAGTGCTCTAAGTCAGGCACTTAGAGATACAAGTATTTAAAACATAAAAATTCTATTTCTCTCCTGAGCGTTATCAGATGTGGCAGTAACAAACTCTGCTGTGCTGAGCTGATACAGGAGGGGGAGCAGAAAGTGAAGAGAAGCAAGGGGGCCAATTGTTTGACTTTTTCTTATATAAATTAAGGGGCAGATAGTCACCTCTATAGAATTTTTTCTGCCTAGAAAGCAGGAAGCTTTTGAGTTGAAACAGATTTCCCTCTGCATTGCTCTGTGAGTATGGTGGAGTTTATACTCCCTCCCTCTCTCCTACCTCTGCAGAAGCAGCAGGGAGGAGTCCAGGTGCTTGAATGAGCAGGTGCTTCAAGGTCCCAACAGGTCACAGGAGAGCAAGGGAGTACTGGACACAAGTCCAGTTTAGAGCTAACCCAGACTCAGATAAATTTCATATAAAAGTTATTATGCAGGCAGGGCCTAAAAGAGACTTAGAACTATGCTGTAAAACAGAACTGTAGAGTAGTTAGCTAGGTAGGGCATAGCACAATGCGCAGAAAGAAATAGCCAGCCACACCAATCAGGAAACCTATCATAGAACCCTGATAGCATCATCTGTGTTTAAGGATCATGTATGGTTTAGCTATCGTGGATCTGATTCTAGTGTGGACAGATCCTAAGGTCTCATATGCACTGAGCAAATTTTGAGGGACTGTTACAACACAGTAGTCTCCCACTGTGATTAAAACATGGTTTAGTCCTGCAGCCGAGACTGAATCAAACTGACTTAACCCGATTTCCAAACTCTGGGACAGCCTTTATCTTTACAAGTCTGTAGCACAGTTTGACCCATCAGTACAATACAAGATTGAATCATGTTTTAAACATGTTTGGGAGGTGGGGAGGAAGAGAAACTACCATGCTCTGACCTAGTACCCTAGCACAGTATTTGTTACAGTGCAGACTACAAGGAGGCAGGTAATCAGTTCCAAGGCCAATGTTGTTTGATTAATATTAATGATGTGGAAAAGGGAGTACAGCAAAATGGTAAAGTGTCCTTAAAAAATGCTCAGAAGTTGAAAATTGCCAGCACTGTTATGCTTTTGTAGCTCAAATAATAAATGATTCAACAACTGTACTGTTACCATGGGTACGGTTTCTCATTGAGCCTAAAATTGCCACACTGCTGACAAGGACCTATTTTTAGTATCAGCAGATGTGTATCTTTAAAAACAATGAAGGAAACCTACTACTCGTGTGGTGTCTGTCTATATGTGTGTGAGAGAGAGAGTGTTTGTTTTCTGGTGTTAATAAGAAAGGCAAAGAAAATTAAATGTGTTTGATCTCCCAGATAGATGATGCAGTAAAAGGGAATAGTGTGAACAACTTAAATTACCATTAACATCTGGTAAATAAACCACAAAAAGTGGTAAGATTGCCAGTATACAACTACCCATGCAAAAACTCAGATCATCCGTGTCAATTAATTTGCTACAGTAATAGATGCATCCTATTTTCCATATACATTAGTATCTACTGGTGCATTATCACAGACTTACTACACCAAAAAACGTAGGCTCAAACCTGATACCCAAGCCTTTGACATAAATACTGATCACTACAGTACAAACCCTCTTCTTCACAATGTTCTGCATTTATTTCATGCAAGAGGGAGGTGCAAGGCTAATATCTGAGAGAGTACACAGATTAGGGAAGGTGTTAATAAATTCTGATAAATAAGTTTCAGGGGAGTAGATTTTACCAGTAAATGTCATTGATTTCGTCAGACGCTCACAGACCAATTAAACGATTTTCCCATCGATCATCAAAATTTAGAGAGAGGGAAAGTAAGAAAATTGCTGCTTCAGATCTACAGTTTAATTTAAGAATATTTACTTTGTATATTTTGACACGTGGTGTTGACAGTTTGTGTTAACAGTTATAAAGCTTTAACTGTTGGAATCTCAACATCTACTGTCATTAAATAATTACTGTCTGATCCACCCATAATTTCCCACAACTGTAATAATTTAAATCAGAGAAAATGCTGAAAATAAACATTATCTGTTAAAATTAAAAAAATATAAAATTTCAGAGTCTGCCAAGCATACCGATAAATAAGATAATGTTACCTTGTAACAATGCCAAAGACACACAGAGCGCAATCCTTGCTATCTACATACCAATTTACCACATACTTTCTTAGGCACTGCAGTGGCATCAATATGAATTGTACTATAAAGTCCAGGGCAATTGATACTATTGTAAAGGCACTTGTGCTCAAAGGCTCTGATCCTGCTTCCATTTAAGTTAATCGGATTTTTGCCACTGACTTCAATGGGAGCATGCTTAAGGCCTAAGCCTTTTAGGGCCTGATTATTAGAGCGAGGCCAGAGGAGTTTGCCTACAGGGACACTTAAAGAACTGACACGAAAGGTATTTTGCCCAAATATGTGGCCAGACAAGTACTGCTTTAGTCATGAGTGCATCCAAAATCTCCACTCTGGAAGTGCCTATGTGGTAAATACACATGCAAAAGTGAGTGTGCTAATGGGCCTCTACTTTTCAGCAATACAGGTTATACAACACTACACTAATGTAACTTACTCCATCTAGAGTAGAGGGGCATCATCACAGACAGTTCAGTGCGCAATCTGCAGTTGTGGTCAAAAAAGCAAACAAGTTGTTAGGTTGCATGAGGAATGGGATGGAGAATATTTTAATGCCTATATATAAAACAATGGTGTGGCCTCATTTAGAATAGTGTGTGTAGTACTGGTAATCCTATCTCAAAAAAGGATAATACAGAATTAGAGAGTGTTCAAAGTAGTGCAATGAGCATGATAAAGGGTCTGGAAAAACTTGTATGCAGAGAAAATGAAAAGTTTGGAATTGTTTATTTTAGATAGAAAGAAGATGAAAAAGAGGGGACATGATAAAAGTATATAAAATAATGAATGGTCTAGAGACGATAAATTGGGAAAGAACAGTTACTTACTTTACAGTAACTGTGAAGTACTTCAAGGTGTGTTGTCCATATATATATATATATATATATGTGCCACTCTTAGTGTGCATATACTGCATGAGCTCAAGATTGGAATTGGCCAGCAGTGTCGACTGGGGTTGTGTCTGTGCCTTGAGTGCCATGTGTCCTCACTTGGGGTAACAAGGGGTGGAGTGGAGCCAACTTATTCTGAGTTGCTTTGCCAATACAGAATCCAGGTGTCATAACCTGCCCTTTTACTGGGCACACACCTTGTTCAACACTGGTGTCTCTGCATTGCTAGTAACCTGAAATACTGAAGGTGTTCCTTGGAGTCTACTTACAGACAGATTGTAACAACTCTGCCAAAAGAGGCAACCAACCTAGATAATGTTTTGTAAATGTGTGGACTGATCCCAAAGTAGCTGCTCTACAAATTTCTGCAATGGGAACACTTCTGAAAGAAGTTGCACAAGCTGCCTGAGTTTGAATGGAATGAGCCCCGACTTGACCTAGATGATCTAAAGTAGCTAACTGAGAACATAGCTAAATGCAATCTCACTTAGCTAGCCTTTGAGATTAAATGGTCTGGGTTTTCATTCTTTTTGCATAGGCAACAAACAATGTAGGAGAGACCCTGAGTGACTTTGTTCTAGCTAGGTAAAATGAGAGGATCCTATGTACATCTAAAGAAAGCAGTTTCACCTCCCATTGATTGGAAGGGAGTTTAAGAAAGAACATTGTTAGATGGATCATCTGATTTAGGTGGATGTCTGACACCAGTTCAGGAATAAATTCTGGATGGGTCGGGAGTGGGGTGTATGTGCTAAAGGAACCTAATGTTTGTGATAAAGAGTGTATGGCGGACCTACAATGAGTGCTTGCAGTTTCCCAATCCTACGGGCTGAAGTAACCATGACTAAGCACGCGGTCTTCATGGACAGATCTAGGAAAAACTTCCTAACTGTAAGAACAGTAGGACAATGGAACAGGCTGCCTAGGGAGGTCGTGGAAGCTCCTTCACTGGAGGTTTTCCAAAGAAGGATGGATAGCCATCTGTCTTGGATGGTTTAGATACAACAAATCCTGCATCTTGGCAGGGGATTAGACATGATAACCCTTGCCATCCCTTCTAACTTTATGGTTCTATGTAAGGTACAGTCTGCAATCATAGAGTCTGCCCTTGTGTACAACACAGGCCGTAAGACTTCCCTGAATTAATTCCTGTTTGAATTACAACATATCTCTTAGAAAAACATCCAATCTTGATTTTAAAAGTGCCAGGGATGGAGAATCTGCTACAATCCTTGATCATATGCTCCATTGATTAATTACTCTCACTTTTAAAAATGTGCACCTATTTCTGATATCAGGGACTCAAAAGGAGGATCCATCAACCCAGGTAAAACCACACTGAGATTCCAGGAGAGAAGGGGTTTCCACAATGATGGGAATAAATACACTAGGCCTTTAATGAATCTAGCCACTATAGGATATGAAAACACTGTGATCCTCCACTAAAGTTGATGCACTGATATAGCCACCAAGTACACCCTTATTGAACTGATAATGTTCTGATCCTTTTAATAACACTAAGTAGTCAACAATATTTGGAATGTCCAATTCTGTTGAAGAAATATTGTGTTGGTGTGCCCAAACAGAGAACCTTTTCACATCGCTGCTTAAGTGATCCTTGTAGAGCCTTTCCTCTGTATATGAGAATGTTTTGGACATCCTTAGAACAAGTTATCTCAATGGAAGTCAGCCAGACAACATCTGGGCTGTGAGATGCAAAGCAGCTGCATTCTGATGTCAGATGGTTCCATTGCCCAAAAAGACTATGTCTGGACACATTGATAATGTTATTGAAGATTGAATTGAGAGTCTCATGAGGTGTAGATACCAGAATTGTCTGAACCAAGCTGGTGCTATCAGGATCATTATTGCAGACTCTTGTTTGAGGTATTTTTTTTTAATACTCTCAGTAGAAAAGGTGTTACCAATTTGTTACAAAGGTTTGAATTGATTTAGTAATTAAAGAAACCTCAGGATAACTAAGCTTGATTGGGTTTATTAAGAATTATTTAGACAGTATATAACAGAAAGAGACCATAATTACCACAATTTGTAAGAACCCATTCCTGTAGACTAGTCAGTTAACATGCACGATATGTCTGGTCCTGGTTTTGAGGTTAGCTTACAGCTTGGTACAATTATAGCAGAGCTGCCTACAAGTTTATTTATATATATATGTGTGTGTGTATATATACACAGACATTTTATTTTTACCCATACATTTCCAGGATATTAACATCTGTTTTTTATCTGCTAGACTAAGTGTTTGTACTTGTACTCACTAAAAATATTTATTCTTAAACTGATCATTTCCAGCAGGCTAGCATCTTCTCTTCTTAGTGTGACTCCCAAAGCATCATGGGGAAGTCTGGCTCATAGACATGCTACATGCCTTATAAAAGTCTGCTTCATAGGTCAACAGGGTATCATACATCAGACCTGGGGTCCAAGGAGTGAGGAGTGCATTTAGAGGTCCTGGACTCAGGCCTCCCCTGGAGCAAAAGATGGGAAATTTGTTTATTTCTGTAGCAAACAATTCCATATGAAAATGGCCCCACCTCTGAAAAACTCTGAGTGATAGTGTCCTTTATAGTCCACTCCTGGTCATCTGAAAATTCCCTGCTCAAGTGATCTGCTAGAGTGCTATGTAGTCCAAGTAAGTGCACATCTGTCAGGACAATGTGGTAATGGTTAGTCCAGTTGCACAGTCAGGCTGCTTCTTGACATAGATGGGATGATCATGCTCCTCCTTGTCTCTTCATATAGAACAACACAATGGTGCTATCTATCACCACCGGTGCTATCCTGGATTGAACCAAAGGTAGAAATGCTAAACAAGTGAAACAAATTGCCCTAAGATATTTATGTGAAGACAAATCTCCTCTTGAGACCACAGGCCGATATTGGTCTAGATGTGCTCTCCCGCCAAGATTGGAGGAATCTGTCACTGTTGTCCTTGAGAGAAGCAGAAGAGAAAATGGAAATGGTTGCATGCTTGATTGGGGCCTTTCTACCAATCTAGTGACTTCAGGACACCTGGAGGAATATGGACTGGCATATCTATGTGATGCCTGCTGGGATGGTGTATTGACTTCAGCCAACCTTGCATACAATGGGTGTGAAGTCTGGCAGTTTGAATTACAAATGTGCCTGAGGCCATGTGACCTAGCAACCTTACTGTTGCCTGAGGTTTTATCATACCTGCCATGGTTTTGAATCTGGCCTGGGGTAGTAGATATGATCTTGCTATTGTGTACTTTATTTTCTGAGAAGGCACAAAGGATGGCTTCTCCACACTGATCTTAAGATTTAGAGTGGCAAAAAGTTGTAGGATGTGTTGAACATTGTCTCATACTTGTTGAGGTGAACTGCCTCCCATAAGCCTGTTGTTGAACTAGAGGTAAACTTGTATTCGTTGCATCCTTAAATATGCTTAACTATAGTTCTATTACCACAAGGCATTTCATGAAAACCCTTGAAGCAGTTAATAACCTGAATGGCAGGACTCTGCATTTGAAATGAAATGTTCCTACTAGAAACCTTAGGTATTCCTTGTGGCTTGGGTGATTGGAAATATGCATCCTGGAGGTCAAGAGCTGCAAACTAATCCCGAGGATGTAGGGACAGGATAATTGAGGTAAGGGTCATCACTTTGAACTCTATCCAGCCAATAAGGGCGTTGAGTTCCCTCAAATCCAAAATAGGGCTCCATTCTCCTTTTTTCTTGGGAATTACAATGTAAAGGGAATAAAAACCTTTCCCCTGTATTGAAGAGGCACTTCTCCTATTGCAGGGAACAAGTTCAAATCTTCTGGATATGTTTTCAAGCAGCTCTCAACTAAACTGTGAAACCAGCTGTTGAGGGTGACCATATTTCCCAAAGTGAAAATGAGACACCACGCAGGGCTGGCCCGAGCTCCTTCCCCCAGCTGTTCGCCTGAGACCCAGCTCCTCCCCCTGCAGGGCTGGCCCCAGCTGCTTGCTCTCCCCCTCTCCACCGCTCAAAGCTGCTGCTGGTTGCTTGAACCCTGCCTGCCCCCCGCGTGCTGGAACTCTTCCTCCCCCAAGCCTGCTGGAGCCCTGTTTCTCCCCCTGCATGGGGCTGGCATCTCCGCTCCCCCCACCCCCTGCGCGCATTCCTTGGCACGGCACCCCACTTTTTTGACAATTGTTGGTATTTGTCCCATTTGCTCTTGTCAACTGATCAAGTTGGCAAGAGCAAACAGCAAGCCCATTTTTGCCAAAAAAGTTGGGATGGCCAGGACAGGGCTTAAAAAAGGGACTGTCCCAGCCAAAACGGGACATATGGTCACCCTAAGCTGTCTGGATGTAGGTATTGATCTTGCTGTCGCAGAGAAAGGGGAAAGTCTTCTGTGGTATGGTTCTGAGGTATGGACGATAGAAAAAGGCAGACAGAGACTGCATTGGATAGAGTTGTTTATTCACCACCTTGGGAATCAATTTTGGAGGGGGCCCTAGTGTAACCTTATTTTTGTGGAAAGCAGTGTATGGAGGGTCACCCAGAGTGAAATGTTTCTATGGACAAACACTTGAAAAACTTCTCTTCTTCTTGACTCAATGCAAGAACAAGGAGACATTCAATTAAATTAAAAGGTGGGAAATTCAAACTGATAAGAGGAAATATCTTTTTCAGACAATGCATAATTAGATTGTCACTACCATAGGAAGCTGTTGAGGCCAAGAACTTACCAGGTTTCAAAAAGGCACTGAATAATTATATGGAGATTAAAAATATCCAGTTATTGTAATTAATGATTAATTTTTTGGAATAGATATTAAACCTCATGCTTCAAGGTTAAGCCCAATTTCTAGCTGTTAGTCTGTTCCCCACATAAAAGTGACCTCTATCTAACATCTTCCTTCTGTGGGGCTCTTAAAGGTTCCTCTGAAGCTTCTAGTACTGGCCACTACTCTAGATGGGCCTTGGTTCTGATCCAGAATGGCAATAACTGTGTTTCTGAAGTTTTAATTAAATGGAGTTGTCTTCTCAGAAAGAGTCACCTTTAGTGTTGATTCATTAATCTTCCCAGCTTAGTTATACAAGTGCAACAGAATTGGAGCACACTACTTATAAAGTTGAAATAGTCCCCTAAAATAATTTCAATTTTATTAATGAGTTTTAACATCCAGGTTAAGCCTCCAAAATTAAAACTTCCCATAACAAAAATACACTGTTTTATCCAGGAAATGCCAGTATTCTAGCTGGTTGTACATACTATATGTAGGACTGCAAACCAGTTTGTAATATAACCTCACCACAGACACATTTTCCTGTGTCCCACATTTTCAAACCATGCATCCTCTGGGCTGAAACTTTCTATGCTTTGTCTCATGTAAATGGTGAACTTTTCTGTGTGGAAAATCTATAAAAAATCTCTGCAGCCATTTTTATGAAAGTGGTGGTGTGTGTGTGTGTGGGGGGGGTTGGATTACCTTTCCCTTTGAAGAAAACTAATTGCAACCACAGATTTTTAAGAAACAATTCGAGAGTAAATAAGAGTTAAGATTTTAATTAATAGATATAAAGCCAGAAGGGACCATTATAATGGCCTAGATTGAGCTCCCATAACAGGGCATAGAACTTCACCCAGTAATTCTTGGCATAGATATAGTCCTTATTGAAGATGACGGTCTTTGCTTTGTTTAGGGGGAAAATAAAATTAAAATGTTATAAGTGGCTGAAATCTCATTTCCTAGCACACTGAGTGCATTTGCTAAACTTTTCAAAGAGCCAAATAAAGCCTCATTCTTTGTAACATCACTGCCAGGAGCTGGCCTTGGGACAATATGCCCTGCATGCAAAAGTGCTGTTGCATTGAGAAAGCAAAATCTTTAAACCAAGTAACCTGCCTTCATGAACACTAAGATTAAAACATGTTATAGTTGCTCCATAATTTTTGCTGCATAACAAAATATTTTGCATAGCTGTGAAATCTTTCATCCAAATAATTCAAAACACCTCACAAATATTCATCACAAGACTCTTGAAAGTATTATCATCTTCCCCATTTTAGACACAGGTAAAGGAGACACGAAAACAGAACTGAAAAGCCCTCTCTCCATCTGATGCTGTTAGCACTGAGACACATTCCACCCTAGACAGAACAATTGCTATGTAAAACAAGCCTTCCTTGTCTCAGGCCGTGGCCTTATCAGAAAAGATATGGGAATTGTCTGGGAACCCTCCACATCTGAAAATAAGGAGGGAGCTGCATTGTGGAAAGGAGTGTGAATTCAGGACAAGACTAGTGAGAGAAGCTGCCATAAGTAGCAGAGGGGAAGCTGTTAGGAAGGAAAGACTGTAACAGAGGTGAACAGACAGCCGATTTAGTATATTTTCTTGTATCTGCGTACCAAGGATTTTAGAAAAAATATCAGAGTAGAAGGGGATAATCATGCACACCCAAGCTATCTTAGATGTTTTTAAATGCCTGTCACTAATAATACTTCGCTATAACAGTATAGGGATTAAACACCTTTTTTATTTATTTTACCCTTTTTGGAGAAAATAGCTGTACTATTTGTGTATGTATACATGCACACACCTTCCTCTGCAGTCATTTGGCTGACAATATGGGGAAAAAACTGTATTATAAAGGTAAAAAGGCATGAGAATGTGAATTTAAGAAGGTCAAAGTTTGGGTTATTTGCTTTAATTTAAAATCTTTGCTTTTATAGATTTAATATTTTAAATTAGAACAATCACATTGATACAGGTAGAACAAGCATCTGCCTATAGCAGTAAAATGCTTAGAGCAGCAAAATATTTAGTATCAAGCCAACCAGAATCCAGTTCCTGTAATTAAAACATGTTTCTGCTGCTCTCTCTTCTCTGAGTGCTCCCTCACAACATAACACAGAATGTGCAATGAAAGGCTCCTTTTCTTTTTAATTTATTACTGCTGCTAAGAATAATCACACTGAGCCGTGAAACAGCAGCCTTGCTGGATTGTTAAATCAATCAAAGGCCACCCGCTAACTGGCAACTGATGGAACAAGCCTCAGAACACTGGGGGTGGGGCGAATAAAGTTTCTTTGAAGGCACTAAAGGTGAACCTTCAAGATTGTTTCTACAGTAAAACCTCTATCTGAGGTTGGAATTGAACATATTTCTAATCTTTATATAGCTCAGGAGCAGCACCCTTGCTTTAGCAACTTTTAGAGTACGTCTTCACTACCCGCCATATCGGCGGGTAGCAATCAATTTATCCGGGATCGATGTATTGCGTCTCGTTAAGACGCGATATATCGATCCCCGAACTCGCTCACCGTCGACTCCGGAACTCTACCAGAGCGAGCGGCGGTAGCACAGTCGATGGGGGAGCCGCAGCCGTCAATCCCGCGCCATATGGACCCCAGGTAATTCGAGCGTAGCTGAAGTTGCGTATCTTGGATTGATTCCCCCCCCCCCCCCCCAGTGTAGACCAGCCCTTTGTTAAAGATTTGTCAGTTTTAGTGACTACTCTGGGGGGGGGGGGGAGGAGGTTGTTTGTTTTTTTCCACAATTGCTTTTGATCATTATACTCCTTGTGCAATCATATTTGCCTTGCATTTTAAAGAATTTAATAGTACCCTTTGCTAAATATATCAGACCACCAGAATACCCCAGCAGAGCAGCCATGTACATAAGTAATGCAATTTACATACAGATTATTTCATACAAAGAGATGTTTCAGTTTCTTGTAATTGCAAATATATTTATTACTAACATTTAAATATCACAAAACTTTTCATGGTGCTTTACAGGGACTTTAATACATGGAGTGAAATCCCCACAGAGATCAATGGGAGTCTTGCTTTAGACTTCAGTGGGACCCAGATTTCACCTCTGGTTCTTGAGGCTCAATTTAAAGTTACTTTCATTTTTGCTGAATTTAGAGAGGACAGAAGAATTAAAAATAATACAATGTGAGTCACATAGCAAGCAAATGAGATTTCTGATACCAAGCAGAGATGGCATAAGGTGAGTAAGAAAACATCTTCTATTGGTGGAAGAGACAGAGAACAGCTTTTGTCAAGAAGTTGGTCCAATAAAAGATATTCTCTCACTCACCTTGTCTCTGTCAAGCAACGATTGAGCCAGAGCAAAACTGGAAGTCAACAAGGAAAAGCAAGGTAAAAAAATGAGGAGTCCTTGTGGCACCTTAGAGCCTAACACATTTATTTGGGTTTTAGCCCAGGAAATCTTATGTCCAAATAAATGTGTTAGTCTCTAAGGTGCCACAAGGACTCCTCGTTGTTTTTGCTGATACAGACTAACATGGCTACCCCTCCGAAACAAGGTAAAATAAGTGCACTCAAAGAGGGATTGGGGAGAACAAAGATGCTTAGAACTGAGGATAAGAGATGTCATTCATGTTGTTGGGACCAGCATGACAACAGGCACACAAGTGAGAGTTGGAGATGATAACAAAGGGAGCCACAAAATGATGTGTAGAGCAGAGAGCAATGGGGAGGATGTGATATAGATGGGGTAGAGGAAGGAATGAGGAATATGAAAGCCAGTGATGGTGTTTTGAATAGGATTTAAATTGTGCATTAACCAGCCCATGTTCTTCCTCTCCCTTCTACTGTTTGTCAGACACACTTAAGTCTTGTCATAACATGAGACTGTAAGCACTCAGGATGGTGACCATACCTTTCTGTATACATCTACTATGCTTAGCACAATAGAGACCCACTCCTGATTGAAAGCTCTAGGCACTACTGCAGACTAATCTGAAGGAACGAGAAATGTGGCCAGAGTGGCAGGCAGGGAAGATTATTCTAGCTGCTGAATGTTACTGTCACCTTCTGTCAATCAAGGAGAAAGGTACAATAGAATAAGCAAGATAAAACAATGGTGTGAATGAAGCAGGGTTTTGTCCAAAGAGTCATGAAAACATTTATCTGCTCCTACAGAGAATTCAGGGGGTAAAAAAACATTGTTTATATTATTAATGTGCAACTATGTGCCATACTAATCCAACAACATTTAAGTGCACAATAAGATGCAATAACTCCTTTTCATATTTTTACAAAAATTAAGATCAATATTCACCAGAAATACAGAACCCCAGAAGTGCATAAAAGACTGAACAGCTCCAAAAACTATTACTATAACACTTGTTAATTACAAATATGTAGATCTTTAATTTGGGCCCTGGAGATCATAACTCATTTGCTGAAAGAACCTGCTTTTCTACCCAGTTTTCCTGCTGATCTGACCAGGAAAAGGAGATGAACCCATTAAAAAACATCAAAACACAGCAACTGGGAAAATTGTAGATACACTAATAAGACTTTTTGGGTACAGTAACAATTCAAAAACATCTAAAGTTGTTGAGACAACTGATTTTATCTTTCAAAATTGAACAAGCCAAGTGTGCTGTGAAGGGCAAAGGCAGTATGGAGTAAATCAAGTTAATTTTTTTTAAAGTGTACCTTAGTTGAGCAAAGCATATTTAAAGAAATGTAGGAAACAGTTTATTTCACTGTTTCTACTTTTATGTTTGCACTACTTAGCAAACAATGAAATCGTTCTCGAATAAGTATCACTTTCAGGTTGTTATGCATAGGATAGTACAGCAATGTTTACACTGCAAGGTAATGTTTTGTGGGGTTTATTAAAATAAACTAGAAAGAGTATAAAATGTGTCAATTGGTCTTACACTACTTAAGTCTTGTTTTCCAGAACCAAAATGATAGACCAAATTTGATGTTTATTTGTGAAAATCATGACGCAAGCTCTATTTTGAATAAGAATTTTCTTAAGACATGTATGGAGGGGAGTGTTAAAAGTTTATTGGCATGTGTTTATTAGGTTCATGTTACAAGTGGTAGAAGCATTGGAGAGAGTTTTGAAAATCATCCAAAATGAATGCCAAAATCCCTTTACACAACACCATCACACACAGTGTACACAATGCTTAACTCAATGGAGCCCTTTCTTATTCACAGATCTCCCAGTCCTGCACAAGGAAAGAGTAAAGGTTATTTTAAAAGCAATTTAGAAAGTTAAAAACCAACTAGTCAATGAAATTAACTAGTGTCTTCTCTACATCTCATTTCAATTGCAAGTTTATTAAAACGTATTATTCTAGTAAAACCCTTAGAATGAATGTCTTATTTCTTTCACTGACTAAAGAACACTTGTAAAGTTAACTGTTCTCATTAATATACACAGATCTGTGTTTGGGTTTTGGAGGGGAAATGTAGAATCTCTGTGCATAAACTGAAGTAATGGAAAATCAGAGGTAAAATCAGTATGGGAATATTTTAGTTGGCCTTTATTTTGTACATTCACATATTTAACCAAAGTTACATAAATACTGACACGACATCAGCCAAGTTAGGTAATGTAACAGAGTTACTAAATAGGCCCAGGTAATTAAACTGTTCATTCCAGGATCTAAGTTAACCATTGGCACAGTGGGTGCAACTCTGGTCCTGGAACTATTGGACAAAAATATGAAAATGAATAGATGTAAAGGCACAATGGCAGGTAGTTACATTTGAAAGTCAGATTGTTTTACATCTTAGACTTTTGGGAGTTAAAGAATGAAATAGAAACTTAATTTTAAAATAATTCTTCTGCAGTATTTGTAACCTAAATATTGCAACATTCTGATAAAGCACAAGAACAAAGGTAATAGCAAGTCTGTTTATTCCTAGCTGTTTAAAATGCAAAAGAGTAAACCACAAATTATGAAACTTAAGTTTTAAAATTGTTTCAGATATTAGGAATTAGATATTACAATGTTTTTGAAGTCTGCTCTTACCATGTTCCTTTAAGTTATGTGCTTTGTTATGAAAGATCACATTACATGTCCACAAAGTCTGCTTACAAATTAGAAAAAAGAAGAAAAAGCTGGTAAAAAGCACAGTACATACTGCTTATTTACTACCACCTTAGGACAAAAAACCAAAACCTGAAATTAATACTTCAACTGAACGTTAAACACAATTAGGTACTAAAGATTACGTATATCACTCAATGCTAGCACAAGAAAAATATGTCCTGACGTAAGCAGTTTATGGATCAAATCTGACCTTCAAAAAGAATGAACGGTGCAAGTAACTAACTGCTCAGAGGTAAACATCTTCCATTTTCTTTCAAATGGGATTATACCTTCAAAGGAGCTGCTTTTATCCCAATGTATGTAGGGGAGGGGGAAAAGGGAAAAGGGGAAATTGTTTTCTAGTTTGTGTACAAACCTAATTTTAAAACTCATTTGTTGACTATTTTAAAATGGAATGAGATTACCTACTAACCTAAAACATTCAGAATGGTGTTTTAAAAACTTAATTGGCACAATTGTTTTTGAATTAATCTCCTTAAGTCTGTTCCTACTGAGATGTAGGAGCCTACTACACCTTTTCCCTCTCCATATCTCAGGTTAGTTGTATGCTCTTCTTCCCCAGGAAATAAAGAACATGAATAAATAACCAACTTCATCATCTTTCCTCCCTCTAATGTGATATACTAGATTGTTAATTTTGTTGTCAAGTGTGATTTGACTTATGAATTCCTGTGGCAAGGTTGAGTCTGCAGGAAAGGATGTCCCTTGGCGTAAGAAAGAATGCTGCTTGCGAACAAAGGGGCTCAATTGCATCTCAATGCATTAATAACTGGTGTCCCGCTGCATCAGACTATGCGGATTGTTGTTTTGTCTGCAAAATGAAGATCTCTTAACTGAAAGGGAAATATGATGTGTTATGTATGTTTGTAAGACTGTCCCCACTGCTTAGTTCATATAAAGAGATTTACTTTCCTCGATGTCAATAAGACACAGATCCAAGCTAAAAACAAGACCACATTTATTCAATACAGACATGTTAATTAAGACAAGTCCTGTAAACCAGGAACACAATTCAAACACTCCGTTACGAAGTGTATATATTTTGACAACAGCCGGCATCTTTTCAATCCAGCCATTGAGGTTTTGTTTTGTTTTTTGGAAAAAATAAAAAGTTATTTAGCTACCATAAGTGAACAATGTATCTCGGTCTTCATTCACTCGCACTTCACAATGATCAGTTCAGCGGCTTTCCAATTCTGAGATTCACATTTAAAACCGCTCTGTAGTCACAATGGGAGAAGTGTAAAAAAGAAACCCAGGAGGGGAAAGGAAACACGCACCTCCCAATAAGATATTTTAAACTTATTGCAAATGGCTCCTGTGAGACCACCAGAGACGGACAAATCTACTCCCGTGTAGCGAGAAAGACTCCCAGCCTGGAGCGCCCTGGCAGTGGGAATAGCAGGGCAGGGGTGTGAAGATACAGCCTTCTCTCTTGTCCATCCTCCTAGAAAGAGCCCCCGAGTGCCGGAGCAGTGGCAGTGGTATTAGCAAGAAGGACGGGGACTGGTGGGGTTCTTAGAGAGCTTGCTGTAATATGACCCTGTTTCTGAGAATCCCACTGGTAGGAGGAGCTCTTGGAAAGTAGGGGGGGGGGGGGGAGCACAACAACTCGGATCGGGCAACGTGCACGTCCTCAGGAGACTCCCAGCGGTTACAAAACACAGGGCTCGCCCACAGTACAGTCAAAACAAGCTAAGCTAGGGTTACTATCTCCAACCGGCTGGGGAAAACACCACCGTGCGTGCGCTGGGTGGATGCGCCTTTCGGGGACTGCAAGCGGTGACCTTGGGGCAGAGGAATAGGACCCACGAAATTTTAAACCCGCTCCACCCCAACCTACCTCCCCGCCGCCCCACACGCGTACCCCTCCCCCTGCCGGGTGCCGCATCTCCCGCTCCCCTCCATGACCCCTTCCTCCAAAACAACGGCAGGTCGGGATTGGCCCAGCGTGGTGGTCCCTTCCCCCGCACCGACCCACAGCAGCGAGTGGAGGGGGTCTGCATCTCCGCGGAGCGGGTCACGCTCGATGAAGGTGCGGGGCTCCCTCCTTCCTCCACCCCCATTAGCGACCACTACAGAGACTTACAGCGCCTCGGGGCTAGCACCACGTTTTATACAGAATAGCCTGACCCCGGCCACGGGATCTCACTGTCAATAAAGAGTCTGTTTCAAGTACAGGGGTCGCCCCCTAGATAGATCCGCCGATAGCCGGCCCCTCCCACATGCGATGTCCTGATCCCGGCGCGGAGCTCGGTGCCACGGGATCTCCGCAACCCGCGGGGCTATTGCAGAGGCTGCAGGGTTGCTGCTTCCCCCTCCCCGCTGCCGCCGGTGGTTGCTGTGGCCACGGCCGCCGCCGCCAGCTGCAGGCGCCTGACTGCCTCCTTGATGAGGTTCCCGGAGAGGATGAGCTGCTGCAGGAGCCGGTGCGGATCCTCCTCTTCGCCGGGCGCTTCCCCAGGGCCCGGCCGCTTCCTCCTGTGGGCGGCGCTCCGCAGCCAGCCCCGGCCGCACAGCTGCTTGGCCACTCGCTGGCTATTCTTGCCCGGCCGCTGGGGCTCCGCGGGCTGGTGCGGCTGCAAGGGGGGCGGGCCCCGCGGGACCAGGAGGCCGCTGCCGCGGGGGGAGTAGGGCGCGGCGCGGCCCCGGGCGGTGGTGGGCGGCGGGTGCTTGGGGCCGCGGGGGGCCGGTGCCCGCTGGGCGCTTAGCTGCAGCACCTCGCCCAGCTTGGCCACCAGCGCGTCCACGTCCTTGGAGCCCGCCTGCCCCACGGCGACCGAGCGCTCCAGCAGCAGAAAGCGCTCCCCGGGCAGGCAGGGCATCTCGGCCGGCTCCGCGCGCCGCGCCGGTACAAACCCGACTCGCAGCAGCCCGCTGCTGGGCTTGGTTTGTAAACAATGGGTGACGCGAAATCCCGGGCACGTCCCATTGCGCTGAGCGGGGGGAGCGGGCGAGACCACATCGGGGCACGGGGGCCAGCGCGCGCACAGAGACGCCGCGGACGAGCCCTCGCGCCCTCTTTGGGGCCCCCCAGCAGTCGCCTGTCCAGAGGGTGGCGAGAGGGGATGGGCGAGGGTGAGCCCGCCCTCCCCCCCCGATCCGCCTCCCCCCGCTTCGCCGTACATGGGCTCGTCCGCTTTCAAACCCCGCACCCAAAGGGATGGGGACGAGCCTCTCTGACCGGTAGGAGGAGCGTGATTGGGGGGCCCCAAAGAGGGCGCGGGGGCTGGTGGGGGGCGAGTCGGTGCGCGGGGGGGGGGGCGGGGGGCGGGGGGGGGGGGGGGGGGTGGGGCGGGGGGGGGACGACCCTGGCTTCGGCGGGGGGGAGCAGAGCTGGCGCGGGGTGCCCCTGACTGTATTGGGGGGATGCAGGGGTGCTGCGTGCCGCGGGAGGGGGCGCAGCGGGGACGGGGACGGGAACTGTTTCTTTAGGTATGTTTGCGTGGTGCCTGCTGGCACAAGGTTTCAGTGGGGGTCTGTAGGCATGTCGGTAATACAGCCTGTGTGCGCGGAATGTAATTCTGGCCCCTGCTTTCATTGTAGCTGCTGGAGCGTTTAGCAGTCATGGGGAGTGGTAGAAGAACAGGGTGCATGAAGGCATCTAGAAATTAAGATTATTTTTTAATCGCCAGTCTCATTGAAACATTGACTGGATTAAAAATAGTTATGCCCTGGAAATGTTAAACTCTATTACTTATGGTACTGGGAGTGTTTTTAAACCCAATCACCTTGTACATTATTGTTGCCTTCCTTTCCTTTATCCAGTCTACACCAGGTAGAACTACATTAACCATGCTCATCTGACAGTTACAGCTAACACATATCAGCATATCCATACAGCAGCGTATTTTCTAGCATAATTATATCAACCATGTTGGCTGTCCACCCCCGTCACATTGACAACTGTGTTTGAATCAGTGCATTCTGGGGAAAGCTGGGCAGCTGTCCCTTAATGCCACAGCTACTAATGCCAGGGAAAAAAGCTGTGATTTTCATTTAGTGCTGTGCACTTTAGGATCTCCAAGACTTGGGAAAGGGGAAACAGACAGTCCAGCTACGATTATGATTATGGTACCATCTACCAACAAATTTGTGTTAGAAGCTGATTACAAATCATATTATGTTGCAGCCTTGCTATGAAGCAAGAGTGAAATATGATACATACACGCTATTAAGAGCCATATATGTAAACCCTGATGTGTATAGCCACAAACTACTGTCTGTGGCTAAGAGTTTGTCTCCATCCAGATTTTTTACAGCTATAACTATATTGGTTTAAAACTAAAGCAATACAACCCCTAGTATTAGGGTTGCCAGCTTTCTAATTGCAGAAAACGGAACTCTCTTGCCTACCCTATCCTGCCCCTTCCCCAAGGCCCTGCCCCATGTCATTCCCCTTTTCTGAGGCCCCGCCCCCCACTCACTCCATGTTAGGGGGGGGGTTCTGGGCTGAGTCAGGGGTGTGGGAGGGAGTATGGTCTCTGGGCGGGGGGTGTGGGCTTCATGGTGGGGTTAGGGAGGAGGGATGTGAAGTGCAGGAGGGGACTCTGGGCTGGGGCCGAGGGGTTTGGAGTACGAGAGGGGGCTCAGGGCTGGGGCAGGAGTTTGGGGTGTGGGAGAGGGTGAGGGCTCCAGCTGGGGATGTGGGCTCTGGGGCGGGGTCGGGGATGAGGGGTTTAGGTTTTGGGGGGGGGTGCTGGGGGATGGGGCCAAGGGGTTTGGAATGTGGGAGAAGGCTCTGGGCTGAGGCAGGTGGTTGGGGTGCAGGAGGCGGTCAGGTTCTGGGAGGAAGATTGGGTGTGGGAGGGAACTCAGGGCTGGGGCAGGGGAGGGGAGGGGAGCAGGCTCCAGGCAGTGCTAGTCTCAGGTGACTCCCAGGAAGCAGCAATCTGTCCCTCCGGCTCCTATGTGCTGCCCCTTGCCCATAGGCGCCGCTCCCGCAGCTCCCATTGGCTGCAGTTCCATCCCCACCCCCATCTTATTCTAATCCTCTTTCTTATACGGTATTGCATCTGTCACCATCATATCTAAGCACTTATGAGGTTCTTGGGATCTACATTTAAAAATGTACTTTCTGGACTTCAAAAAAATTCATATTAGGGGCCTGATCTTGCATATGCTTACTTACATAAGTGACTTCATTTATGGTAGTAGTTCAGTTGAAGCCAATGGGGCTACTTGCACAAGTACAGTTACTTGCATAACTGTTATTAGGATCTAATCCTAGTTAAAAGTAAATATTTGTGCATAGGGGAGAGAATGCCTGTGAATGCTTATGAGCTACTTTCACTTACTTAAACTGAAAGTGTGCCTATGTGTCTCTCAAATGTGGAGATTATGGCAGTGACATGATTTATATCAAGTTCTCAAATGTAATTTTAAACATTTAGAATTTTGTAAGGTGAATCTTAAATGCTTGTGAAAAATTCCATATTGACAGCCATTTGTCCACAGAACATCAGCAAAATGCCTCACCGCTGTGCCTCAACCTTTGCTTGGAGAAACTGTCCCCCCACCCCACCCCCGCAGCAGTTCAGTCTCCATGCCCATTCTAATCCTTTGCTTCTCTGCACAGATTGGCAACAAAGAGTAGTCAGTCATGATGCTGTGTGTGTGAGAGAGAAAGAGAGATGTGGGTGGCTGTCATATGGGAACTTCACTGAGCGCTCCAAGTCATTTATCAAAAGCCATTGGCAAAAATATGTCTCTACTGAGCCAGGCGAGGTTAGGTGAACTAGAAGTGAAAGATACTGTATCTAGTTACACTATTTATTAATATATTATGTATTAATGCTTTATTATCACCACCACAGTAATATCTACAGGCCCCAATGAAGATGGGGACCCCAATGTGCTAGGTATTGTACAAACATGTAAGGTACATGCTCTTCCCTGCCCCCAAAATCTTACAATCTAAAAAAGACTTCTAGTATTAATAACTATGCACCATTGTTTCAAATGAAAAGAATGTAAAAAGCAACAGAGGGTCCTGTGGCACCTTTGAGACTAACAGAAGTACTGGGAGCATAAGCTTTCGTGGGTAAGAACCTCACTTGCATCTGAAGAAGTGAGGTTCTTACCCACGAAAGCTTATGCTCCCAGTACTTCTGTTAGTCTCAAAGGTGCCACAGGACCCTCTGTTGCTTTTTACAGATTCAGACTAACACGGCTACCCCTCTGATAAATGAAAAGAATGTAAAGAGTCCATATATGCATTACCTGGATATTCTGATTTAGGTCTATAATAGGAGCATTTTTCTAGTATAGGCCCCTTAGCTCTGTAGCTATGCTGACATAACCCCCTGATGTAGATGTGGCTAAGTTGACAGAAGAATTCTTCAGTTGACCTAGCTACCACTGCTCAGGGACATTGATTACCTATAGTAGTGGAAAATCTCTTCATTTGCTGTAGCAAGTGTCTATGCTACAGCTTTACCATGGCACGGCTGTAGCTCCGTAACATAGACATGGCCTGAGTTTACGTTGTGTGCAGTGAGGTCCATATACCTCATCCATTACTGTAGTATTCTGACCTCTCTTCACAAAAAGAAGAGCAAAAATCTTTCGAAAATGAAAGTTTTAGTTCTGGAATAGAGAGTAAAACCCATATCACATCTCTAGATACACTCTATATCAGGGGTGGGCAAACTTTTTGGCCGGAGGGCCACATCTGGGAATAGAAATTGTATGGTGGGCCATGACTGTTGATACAATTGGGATTGGGGTGCAGGAGGGGGTGAGGGCTCTGGCTGGGGGTGCAGGCTCCTGGTTGGGGCTGGGGATGAGGAGTTTGTGGTGTAGGAGGGTGCTCTGGGCTGGGACTGAGGGGTTCAGAGGGCAGGAGGGGGATCAGGGCTGGGGCAGGGGGGTTTGGTGCAGGAAGGGGTACAGGCTCCGGCTGGGGGTGTGGGCTCTTAGGTGGGGCTGGGGAGTTTGGGGTGCAGGAGGGTGTTCCGGGCTGGGATCAAGGGGTTTGAAGGGCATGAGGGAGATCAGGGATGGGGCAGGGGGTTGGGGCATGGGGAGAGGCTCAGGGGTGCAGGCTCTGGGCGGTGCTTACCTCAAGCGGTTCCTGGAAGCAGCGGCATGTCCCTTCTCCGGCTCCTACGGAGAGGCACGGCCAGGTGGCTCTACATGCTGCCCCATCCACAGGCACCGCCCTTGCAGCTCCCATTGGAGCACTGGAGGGGGCCATTGGAGTGGGGTCATTGGAGCGCGTAGGAGCCAGAGGGGGGCCATGCGGCTGCTTGCAGGAGCCACGTGGAGGTGCCCCCGACCCTGCTCCTTGGCTGGAGTGCTGGAGCAGGGCAAGCCCCAGACCCTGCTCCCCAGTGGGAGCTCAAGGACCGGCTTAAAACGGCTAGTTTGCCAACCCGGGCTCTATATCATTACAATTTGTGGATTTTCCATGCACATAGATTCCTATTGTTCTTGGCCATAAGGAAAAGTTTCATTATGTTTTAAATTTCACTTTGCTCATGCTGGCAGATTAGCTGTTTGTCACTTAGACCTTACAATGCCAAGCAGAGCAATGCCTAAATACCTTTAAAAATCTGTGCCTTTTATTCCAAATTAAAGTGGTCTAAATTCAGTTTAGTTTAATTTACTTTGAAAGTGAATTGGCTAAATCAAATTAAGGACACTTCAGTTCTGAATGAGAGCATCTACAAGGGGGTTTGATGCAATTTAACTAATCCACTTCAAATTCACACCCAATTCGATTTAAACATTCCTGAGGGTCCCCATGAAGACAAGCTCTTAGTGACTTGCCCTACATCATGTAAAATGTCTATACAGCACCTGGGCATCTGCCTCCCAGCCCGGATCCACAGACTCATGTCATTGTGGCTTGCAGTAGTGCTCTAAAAATAGCTGCATAGACTTGTGGGTCAGGCTCTGAAGTCCACCCCCACTGCTTCAGAGCCCAAACCGCAACATCTGTACAGCTATTTTTAGATCACTACTGCAAGACCCATTAACACAAGTCTGTGGAGCCAGACTGGGAGGCTCACTCCCAGATACAGTGTAGACCTACCCAGAGGAAGTCTGTAGCTCAGCTGGGAATTGAACCCACATTTCCTGAGGCCAAGAATAGTGTCTCAACCACAACACTATCTCTCTCCCCGGCACAGATAAAGTACAGTTTTTTTTAAACAAGGTATCGGATGCTGATAAGAACATCTGCACCCTGCCTACACTATAGCATCCACCATTGTCACCAGTGGAAATTAATTTTGAGACATTGTTTTCTCTTGTAGATAAGGCCTTATCGGGTTCCCATAATAAAATTAAGCAAATTAACATAAAGAATATGCAAGATGGGGAGAGTATCTTCCAAAAATAAACATAAGGGCTAAGGGTGAACATAGAGCTATCAATAATACAGCTGTGCACACAAAATCTTTGACAAGTTACAACATGGTAGTTAAAAAGATTTTCCTAACAGGTAAGTTGACAGTGGAGTTGGCTGATGGGTGGATGCTTTTTTTGCCCTGACACTGATAATCTCTGAACTGGGACAAAGAAATTTATCAGAAATTACCAATACTAGTGGTCATCCAAGCCATTCTATTAAAAAGATGCCATAACTGCAAACAGCAGTTGCCTCATGGCTTTATATTTATTACTATTCCTCATCTCTTCCTTTTAGAACTGGACCTTTTATTTATGTATATGTTTAAATTTTGAAAGAACAGCTTTTTCTTATATTTTAATTTTTCTATTATTTGATTTAATTTCCAGAGCCCTCTGGCTGGGGCTGGAGGAGGAGGGATAGCTCAGTGGTTTGAGCATTGGCCTGCTAAACCCAGGGTTGTGAGTTTAATCCTTGAGGGGGCCACTTAGGGATCCAGGGCAAAATCAGTACTTGGTCCTGCTAGTGAAGATAGGGGGCTGGACTCAATGACCTATCAAGGTCCCTTCCAGTTCTAGGAGATAGGATATCTCCATTAATTATTATATGTAAATAATACTTTTATTAGCAAGCTCTAAATTTTGTCTTTTAGTCGATCATAATTATGTAGGCTAATGATCTGTCAGTTCTCAGGGACACATTTCATGTCAGAGTATAAAGGCCAATCACATGCCTTATCTTCTTTGTTGATCCTAAAGAAGCAAGCATAGGTTGTGATTTCTGAGCTTTACACCTAGTTAGTGCAAACAACAAAAAGTCAAGTCACTTTGAAGCCCCTGTAAACCTATGTAAACTCAGGTATAGAAGTGGGAGCCCTTTTATCACACATGTGGACATGCATGTTTGTGTGTACAAACACAAAACTATCGTGAAAATAATAACTCATCATAAGGGAACTGAGTAATTATACTTGAAATTTCCAATGCCATAGATCATCTAGTTACAATAATTGTACATGGCTTTGAAAATGTAGAGAGCCATTTAATTTCTTAGCTGGATTAAAAATAAATTGACCCATCTTTTCGTGCCCATTTGCTCATGTTTCAGAAGCTTTGTCATATGTACAGCACTTAGATATTATATATAATGCTCCTCTTCTTCTTAACAATAGATGTCAAATAATGGTGCTTGTGCAAACTAAGCTCATCTCCTACACATGCTTTATGTTGTGCATTTCAGAATGGGTAGAGGCCAGAATGCCAGAACAAGAATAAGGTACTTTTAGATTTTCTAACAATTGTTTTACTAACCTGCACCTATAATAGAATTCTAAAAACAAAAAAACTTTGCTTTAAAAAACAACTAAGGTTGCTAAATGACATCCATGTGTTTGCCTATCACAAAACTTACAAAATCCAAGCACATTAAAGCAAGGAAATGAATAATTAAGGACATCACAGGTTTTACACAGCTCAAAAATATAAATATAAATACATTGTCCAAAACTTTAAACAGTGATTTTGGATGCCCAACTTGAGACACCTTAAAGGGACCTGATTGGGCACCCAGAAATTGAGGTACTCAAAAATATTAGTTACTTTTGAAAATTTAGGCTTGTATTCTTAAATACAAAAGCATATTTCATCACAACATCAGAATCTGCTAATATCCAGAGATTTTGTTTCTTTGAAGTATTGTTTTGTTAACTTGATTTTGGTATTTAAGGGATTGTAATGGGGTCAGCTGTCTCCTGAGCAGCCCCTCGTGACCAAAGATCACTCTGTAGCAACCTGCCTCTGTTTCCTCCTCTTCAGGACTCCTTAGACGCCACACATTTTTTTCTGTGGTCAAAGTAACCCTCCTTGGGGTCATGGTTTATTCACAGAAAATAAAACTCAAAATCCCAAATGAAGATCTAACAAACATCTCTTTTCTTACTCCCAATCCTTTCTGCCTGGAGAGTTCTGCAGTCTTTCCCCTGCTTGCTCAGGGTCTCTCCTGCTCTAGCAAGCTACTCCCTGTCTTTTCTAGCTCTAGTCTTGGGCCAGGTCTACACTAAAAAGTTTGGTCGACTCAACTGCGTTGCTCTGGGGTGTGAAAAATCCATCCCCTGAGTGACATAGTTAAGATGACTAGCCCCCATCAACCTAGTTATGTCTCTTGGAGGGCGAGGGGATGGATTAACTACAGTGATGGTAGAACCCCTCCTGTCGCTATAGTGAACATCTACACTGATGCACTACAGTGGTGCAGCTGTAGTGGTTTAAGTATAGACCTGGCATTTGTTCCAAATCCTCTGCTGGAGTCTGCTCTCACTGAGCATCATCCCATGGCAGCTTCCAGGTGCTCTTTTTGGGAGAAAGCACCCGATCCCACTCCGCTGTGCCTTTTTTAGTAATCAGGGTTGGCTAGCCCCAGGCCCTCCAGCTCTTCAAGGGCAAGCCACCCTTTTACAGGATTACAGTACTGTTAATTGGAAGGGCAATCAGTTATCAATTTATGAGTTGACAGTAGATTTTTTTTATTTTTGGTAAAAGTATTTTAATTGCTGGTTGTATGTGTAAGCCCCAATTGCCGAGTCGCTTTGGTTCTGTTTCTAGCATCCACCAGGTCAAGACTCCTTGCATTCTGGTCATTTGTGCCTTCCATACTCCCGAGGACAAGCCTCTCCTCTCCCTCTCTGGGGACTCAGTTATCAGAATCTTCCCTCACTGCCAAGACAAACCCCAAAAATGGATCCCTTAGTGCCAAAACCCCTTCCATCTGCCCTTAACTCATCTACTGAGCTGCTAAAATTCTCCCACAACCTGTAACAAACAAAGGGTTGGATAGGTTTCCTTTTACAGCGCATCAGCCCTAACCTTACTCAGCTACAGGGATTGCTTCAGATCAGCTTGTGAAACTTCCTGTTTAGCAAGGATTGTCAAGGTGCTTTGCACAAGGTTCCCAGTCCCTGCTAACCTAGGAGAGAAACCAGGACTGGAAACAGAACTTTCAGATCTTTCAGTGATGGACTAAACCACAAGTCAACCAGGTTTCCTACATGTCATTTGTTTACTCAAATAATTGAGTCACTTGCAGCTGTCCTTAAAAGTCAGGATAAAAACTGTTTACAGTGATATCATATACAAAGTGATGGGCTGTTGTGGTGCATCTTGTGTGATTTTGTAGGTTTTCCATAAAACTTTATTAATGTTCTCTTTAGGTCCTGGCTTGTCATGTATTGAAATTTAGAAATAGGACCAAGTAGAGATTAAAACTAAATATTGAAGGACAAAAATCCCACAGATTTTTTCTGAAATCTCTGATAAAATACTCCAGATTTAAGAGAAAATTCCGTTTACATTTTGTCAGAATTCCCTGATAAGTTACCCACACTTCCAATTGTACCTTTACTTAATAATTGTTAAGCAGACATTTCCCCTGTTAAATCAAGCCTATCGATAATGAATACATTAGGACCACCACAATCAATATACAAGCATGTAGTGATGATGAGCAACATGTCTTTTTCGGCATTTAGGTTAAAAATCTTTTAATTGTAATGAGAAAAGACTTGTTTCAAGTTGTATACCAAGGATCTGATCCAACTACCCGTAATCAATGGGACTTGGATAAGGCTGCAAGCTTTCTCCATTTAAATCCCTCCTCAAAACACTCTTTCAGCATAATCCACCATACAAAGAAGAACGTTATTAAAAAAAATTACACCACTTGGGATCTGATTATCATCAGGTACATCCTGTTGCTGAACTGTGTTTTCTAATTTAGTGTATGAACCTGCTCTCGCTGGAACCTACAGAAGCACGAGCAGGCCATTGGATTGTAAGCTCTTTGGAGCTGCTGTTACATTTACAGAGCTAGCTGCACCTCTGTCCCCTTTGGGTCTCTCTGAGTGCATCACCTCAGGTGTCAGGCCTTGGGTCTTCATCTCTCCTGGGCTGAATTCTGTAGTTCTCCCCTCTTAGACCAGGCCCTGGGCTACTGTACCATGTTTGTCAACCATCCTTATTCAGCAGGTCCAAGTGGGTTTGGCACCTGTGGTTCTTCTCTTCAGGAGTGTTTGACCTGTGGTATCCATTGACAAAACAGCCTTCTTCAAACCAAAGTATTTTCTATTTAAAAGTAGGAATAAAGCAGTAGAGAAGAAAAAGATAGACATCTGTCTGTCTTTCTTACTACCCCCTTACCTAGGCCGGCCTAGCTTCTATCAGACACCTCCAGTGTATGGCTTGTGTGTCAGTTGGTTTCCCCACAAAACTACCCCCCTTTGACAGAGCCCCTTTTTAAACTGCTATAGTTCTTTTGATCTTCTTGTGTTTCCAGGTCTTTTCCTGTCTGGCAGGAAATTGTCTCTTAACAATCCTTAAGTGTTCACAGAGAAGTGGCTTATCTTGAACGATTCTTTGCCCTTTCTGCTTATTTTTCCTTACCACCCTCTAATAAACCAAACCAATAAACTCATACATTAAAAAGCCCAATAACCAGCTCAACATACAGTATTAATAAATTACAGAGCCATTCCACTTCCACCACTGCAAGCAAGTCTTTCTCTGTGTTTTGAGTAGAGCTAATCTCACTGTTAGCATGTAATAATCATTCTTTTAACTTCAGAGGAATTGTCTTTTCTGTGCTTTTACAGCATCCCGCACTGAATGGGGCCTTTGGGCACTATCATAATATAAATATTTATGACTAATAGCAAGTAGATCATGGTACTTATCCTCTTCCGGGATGCATAATCTCTGGACTGTTGGCAACTGAGCTTCTGCAGAATACTGACTGAAACACTGCTCAGCTGGGTCCTATGTAAAGATCTGAAGTGCTATGGGAACTAGAATCAGGTTCCAGTTCTTCCTATTGTGCTTTCACAATAGCTATAAATAAATGTACTCTCTCAGAGAGATTAATTCTTTTGGAATAATCCTGTATCCTGTTCCTTCTTGTTAGTGTCATTAAAATTAAGAGCAACAAAATAAAAAAACCCATCACCACTGATAAAACCGTCTCACTATTTTATAATTGAACAGCATCTTTTCTGTTCCTCTGAAGGATCCACTCAGTAACCTCTCTTCCCATCAGGAAGGAGCAGTTAACTGCTGTTCCCAACTGCCACAGAACACTGATGCCAACACTTCATCCTTTTTTGCTGCTAAAAGGACATGATTATTGCAATGGAGGCGGCTCCACAATTAAGGCTCAGTTGAGTTTTTCATTTAAAGCAGAGATTCAATTTCTTTGTTTTGTTAAAACAAAACAAAAACACAGCACATCTTCCCCAAACTTACAGCACTTACTCTTTGAGGACAGAATTAGTTTTCTGAGAATTTACAAGTAATCCATTAATTTATGTATTTATTTTGAGGTAGCTTCAATCCAGGCCCTTGCTAATTGTTGTACAATGACATACAGTTCCTGCCTCCACTGTCTGTCTTCACTGCAGAGGTAACTGGATTGAGCCTAAACTCGAAGAAGAGATGCCACTCTGCAAAATAACACTCAGCTTGCTGCCTGCACAATTGGTGCTTTACTCACTTGCACATGCTGCTAAGACTTATGAGGGTCTATTCCATGGTTCTTAGTGCTGCAATAAACCGAGCCACTCTGATTTATTTCCTGTTGAACTGTGGGAAAATTTGTGGGGGAATTCTGTAATGACATTGGAGGACTAATAGCACTCAAGTGTTTCTACCTGAGTCCACACTACAGAGTGGTTTTGTGAGCAGGTGATGAATTTTGCTCACTCAAGTTTTAGCCTATAATCTCTCTTGGACTAACTAACAAGAATTAAAGGCACCATCACACTCTAGTTAAGGGTTTTTGTGTATGGATTGGACTCAAGTTAGGGACAACACTTGAATTATAACTCAAGTTAACTTTGCAGTGAAGACAAGCCCAAAGAGTTGACAATCTAAGGCCCTGTTTGCAAAATGTAGTGAAAACATATTAAAAAATGGGTCTGTTAACACAGTTCTATATCCACAATGCAGAGGACCCTAAAGGTTAACACATCTAAGACAATTTGTCCAACACAAAAACTCCCAGCTTCAGTTAACAAACCAATTAATTGAACATTCAATATTATTAGCCTTCATTATAATCTTCCTCTGAAAGCATACACTAGATCACATCTTCAATGGCTAAGTCATCACTTAAGTTATGTATGATCAGCAGCATGAGTCCATATATTTCAGAAGTTTTTCTTATTTGCACTTCTCACAAATTTACCTGCACAATCAATGTTAAAAGAGATCTTTTTAAAGTTAGGTTTTAACTGAATGCTGCACTTTGGGAGGAAAATTCCTCCCCCAATTTAGCCAGTATTTTACTGTTGGTGGTATTTACAACTTTCACTTACCATGTAGTTTATTATGTTCTCAAGTGGGGCTCAGTGTGGTAGTACGTATCAGCCCCTGCAGATAAATTTCCTGTAAACAAGCACAATACCTTTGGGAGTGGAGGGGGCCAGAAGTGGAGTCCCAGACAGACTGGCAGAGGGTTTGACATTTGTATGACCTGCAGTCACCCTTGACATTAAAACCTAAGTGTAGTGCAAAGCAAAAATTTAAGAAACAATAGGAACAATCCCCACAGCAATTCCACATTTGTGATTATTCTCCCCCTCCCAACCATCCCTCCCTCTGTTCATATTTATGCAGATTTTTATTGCACGTGGGTGTTGCTCAGTCTGGCACAGCAATTGCTGGTACACTTGAAAAGGAATTTCATTATGAAAAATAAAATGTTAATGATGATAACGATGAAGATTTGCTTGCTATGGGGATTCCAATATGCACTCTTATTATCACATCATTCAACTACTGAAGTCTCCATTCTGTGCTCATTGATGTAGCTGCAGCTGAATGAGGTGAAATATTACATTGAAGACTGCTTTTCTTGAAGTGAACCTAAACTGCTCTTCTTACATAAAGTCATCCTGGTATGAAAGAACCATGTGACCACAAGAACCCTGAGGAAAAACTCTTCTAAGGCATCAAAAACAGAAGACGACTGATAATTCCATCTCTCCTTACAGCAAAACCTTTAACAATAGTAAACTGAAGTGAGTGATCACATGAATATTTTCTATTCCAAAATACCTCAACTTTGAGAGATTTGCAGGGTAGTTTTTATTACTCATGAGTAATTCTTGTTGGAAGAAGTCGGTCAGTATTAGAAGAACCTGCCTCTAGCATACCAGCCAGAGTCTGATTGGGTCATACTCCTGGAATTATCTAGGAACCAATTAATGCCTGAAATTCCCCTGTGGTTATTCATTTTGACAAAGACATGATGATGGCAGCCAAAACAGTAGCTTCTGTTTTTACTGTAGAAAATATTGTGATGGGGACCCAATTAATACACAATAACCCTGGCATGGCTAAACACAACTATGATTATTTTATTTATTTAATGTTTGTAGATGACACCCTAATTGGCATGGTTCCACGTTGCAGTGTAGACTCAAACTGTAAACATGCTCATCCACAAATATGGTAAAAACACAATTGTTACTATTTAACATTTGTATAAAGCTCCTTTGCAAAACTGAGCCATGCACAGCTGTTTCAAGCAGGAATCAAACTGTGTTCTGGCCCTTTTCTTAGATCACACTACAGTCCTTAAAATCTAAGGCTTTAATCATCATTTGGGAAGAGTTGAAATTCAATCCCATCTAATACTTGAGACCAAACTATGTTTTAACCATCTCAGAAGCCAACAATGAGGTAACCAGGTCTTCCAAAATGGTACATACATGGAGCCATAAGTGCTGGTATTAGATTTGAGATAATGTAAAGAAAGATGCACAATAACATGTAATACAATTCATTTGTAAATCAGAGCATCCTACATTCAAAGAATCACAAAAGAGGAAGACTATAGGGACATTCCTTTACAGAACTGGGAGTAATGAGTATCGGATAGGCAGAAAAGGAAAACTACCTACAGAGGTGGAGTCCAAGGCTTTCTTGTTATTATGGCAACTGTGAAGGAGTTTGCTCCTTGCAGGTGCTCCTCCTAGTGGCTGGATCTGGAAATTAGCTCTCACTTCATCTGGCGCCCTCTTCCTTTGGTTGCTTGTGCTGTGGCCTCTCTTCCTCACCATGACTTGAGGTGCTCCCACTTCATAACTCAGCCCTCCGACCAGGTCACTATGTAGTCCCCCCACTTCTGGAATAATAAAGTCCTACTGGACAAGCTGTCCAGATGATGCTTTGGACAGCCTTCCATTCCACTCCCAGATCCTGCACCACTTCCCAATGGCTTGTAGGGGAACTCGGGACTCCTCACTACTCCAGGTTCCAGCCCAGGGACTCTATGCTCAGTCTCAGACCCTGTTGCTGTTTGCCTGGGCGCCTTCCTACCCCACCTCTCTATCTCCTTGCCTATCTCTGTGATTACCCCCAGAACTTCCTCCACTCCCATCACACCCATCACAATAACACAGTTAGGTCCCTTCCATGCTACAGATTTTAGCTGTGTGGTAGGCTTAGTTGTATTTGTTGTGTAGATGAAGCTTAAAAGAAAGCAAGTTTATTTAATCCAAAATAAGTGTCCACATACAGATTTACACCAGAACAACTAAAGATTATTACAACCGATTTAGTTATTTTGGCTCCAATCTGTAGATGCACCCTTTTTTTAAAAAAAAAAGCTGGGCTTCCAATGTAATCACAGGACTTGAGGAGTTGATAGTGAAGGTATGGGTCTCTCCTGGCCAACAGATCTCTGTTACGATCACTATTGGGGAATAGTAGTTATGTTGGCTCTCTCGGGGTGGAGAACCTTGACCAAATATTTTGAAATGTAAAACAAGGATGTGGGAAGGTTCAGATAAATTCTGACTTTTTAATTAACAAGTTCTCCTAGCCTTAGCAGTTTTGAATTGCATGGCTCATGCTGCATGTATTGAGAGACCACTGGTTACCAGGACTGTGAAATATGGGTAACACCAAAACTGTTAGATGAAGGACACGAAGAAGACTATTAGAAAAACTACAGAGAGGAAGAGAAAGTTTCCCATATACAGTGTATGTATTTCCTAGTTGCTATAATGTGATAAAAAACCAGAAATGATGCTGTTTGCCCTCTGAACTGATTTTATATATATATTGCTGCCTGGAGCTGCTGTTGGGAGCAATAAAAAAGGCTGCTGTAATGTGAGGCTGTCTGTCTTCAACTAAAATCAGGAGTTGCAGTTATATAATTATCTGAAATGAGATGTTGAAAAACTGCAGCTGTCTCATACATACTCAGCAACATTACTGAGTCTCAAGCACACTTTCATAGCCATGCATACATACACAGGTTTCCAATACGTCATTTAAGACACACTGCATTTTATAGCATGGTTTGTGTAATTGTTTCACTTTGCTTTATGGTATAATTTCATATATAACAATCCATAAATAAATAACATTTTACGGATAGGTGAATAATCTAATACAGCTCACCACCTACAGTATGTCAGTCAGATCTACTCTTCCAGTGCTAACAGGACATACAAAAGAAATTTTACTCTATCATTGAAAATTCATCTAATTCTGTATTCAGCTTTGAATGTTTCCCACGTGTCTTTGAGTGACAGTCCATCTTTTGATGTTCATATTTGCCATCTGGATACATAAACTTTGTTCCATAGTAGAATTACAAGAAGGTGCAAATAAACCCACAGGATTAAAATATTTTTTAAAAAATGATCCCAAGCAAATGTAGCTGTAAATGATATAGAATAATGCAATTTTTATTTACGTCTAATGGCATAGATATCCATTTTTTAAATAAGACAGGTGATTTTCAAAGGGACACTCTCAACTTAAAAATCACACTTCTCTTTGAAATCTTTTTGCTACTATTGCTGCAAGTAAAACTATTATTATAGCTGAAGGAAATTAGAGAAAAATATTTTCTCTATTTTTTTAGTTTGTTTACTTTATGCATGTAATAGCATATTATGTATAATCAGTTTCACTATTTATCCAGCACTGTTAGTAGTTAGTCAGTTTTCCCTGTTTGTATGAGTCTTCTATGGAGCAACAGAGGAGAAAAATATTTGAACAAAATAGGAAAATGTGCCTGTAAACTTACAGCAAGGCAGAGAATATTAGAGGAGGAGTGGTACCCAATACTATTTTAACTATTTTTTTTTAATTGACTGGATCTCAAATTGCTGGATCCCTTTTAAGTTTTTAATTTAAAGTTGAACTGAAAAGATTTTGTGACACTACTAAATAAAAATATTTAAGATCCCAAATCAGTAACCAAATACATGAATAGACATATGTGTGTATTTATATATTTAACCAGACAATGTTTTGACTTCATTTATTAATGTGTAAAACAATCTGAGATCCTTAGATGAAAATGTGCAATTATTAATTACTATTGTTATTTTATTTATTTATTATACCTACCTGCTAATATTTGAGTTCAGGGTTCTGTGTTTCCCTATGCCCAGCTATAGGTGGTAGACAGCATCACAAGCAAGTGTAACAATGTAAAGGATGTAGCTTCTTGCTGCTCTGCACTAAGTGTTGCTGATGCCATCAGCTATTGCAGGGTAAACACTAAATATGAAACACAGATCTTGGCAGGTAAAAAGCATTCTCATTAAAGTTTAAAGCATCCGATCATTAAAACTTCATAATTCCCATACTGTAAAACACTTGAATGTATAGTCATGTAAAACAGAACCAGATCCAAACATTGATTCAAACTTGGAAAGCAATTAATAATCATTCCCCAGAAATGTATGAATGTTCTTTCCAGTTATTTATGTTGCTGTGAGTTGGGCAGGGACATACACAGTAGTCAGATTTGCATTCATCTGCTGTTATGTCACTGGGAGAGGTACTGTCTTTTGCCTTTAGCATTTCTCTGCATACTCATTGCCCTTTGTAAGATGATCTCAGCCTCACTGGGTCATATTATAATTTATTACTAACAATCCCTCTGTGAGTTCTTTTCTGGTAGTCAGTAGTCAGTCTGGAATCCATTTTCTGCATGCTGATGACTTGTGCTGTTTTCTTGTTTGTCAGTGAGATCATACAGTGAGGACTTATATCTTTTCAGTGTTTTGTTCCTTTAGAAAATCATTTTCTCAGCAAATCAGGTGCCAGTTGCTTTTGTATAAATCAGTAAATTCTCCTTAGAAGATACTCAGAAATCTTGCATGTAGGGAAGATGGATTGGATGAACTTCCATGAAAGTTTAATATCCAGGACTTAGTTCTCTGCTGCTTGCACCTTGACCCTTCATTTATATCCCTCCTAAGTGAATGGAAAACAGTACTAAATCAGAATGTGCAGGCAGCTTTAATTCTGTCACTTCCTCACTTTTGAGTACTGCTTAACTTTCCAACCTTAAAAGAATTTTAAGGTTGGTTGGTTTTCTTTTTTTTTTCATGTACCTTCAAATTCATCTCCCTTAATTATCTAAAATTGTAGACATGCTTTAAGGGCGTCTCTGTGTACACATTTTAACTAGGGCAGAGGTCAGCTGAGTTGCAGGCAGGTTCTGTGGGCTTGTCTTCCCTATGGGCTAAATTGGCACTGCTGCGATCGATGCAGTGGCAACAATTTAGTGGGTCTGGTGAAGACACGATAAGTCGATGGGAGAGCGCTCTGCCATTGACATAGCGTGGTGTAGACACCGCATTAAGTTGATGTAAACTATGTCGATTTAAGTTATGTAAGTTACGTAACTTAAGTTGTATAACTTACATCAACTTAATCCTCTAGTGTAGACAAGGCCTGTGTGACTCAGTTGTAGGGAGGAGAGACCCAAAGTAAGATATAACCAGAGACAATGGAAAGTTGGAAGGTGTAAATAAATAAATCCAGGATACCAATATTTAGGTTTTTTTCTGCACATTTTTGTTATTCTTTGCTCTCAAGGCTAGCTTTCATGTATTAATCTAATGTAATTGACAGGTTACAAGTAGCCTTGCCTTCCCATATGTTTAAGTGGGAGTGAGTTCCACCATGGAAAAGGTTGAGAACAATTAATTTAAATTTAATTGATCTAGGCATTTCTACTATTCTCCTCACCATAGTATCTGCTCACCTAACTAATGACTCAAACCAGTTCACACTGGAGTCAGTGGGAGAGTTGTCTTTGAATGTAATGGAAACGGGGTCAAGACCTAGGAAATTAAGGACCAACATTTCAAAAGTGGCCACTAGTTTTGGGTACCTCAGTTGTTGGCTGTCCTTTGAGACACATTTTCTGTGATTTTCAGAGGTGCTGAAGACCCACAACACCAACTGAAGTCAGTTGGAATGGAGCATGCTGGGCACTTTTGAAAATCAGGTCCAAGCTGTAGCGTGTAAAAAAACGGGGTACACAAAATCAGGGTCCCCTTTGAAAAAATTGGCCAAAATTTCTGACTTTTTCCAGCCATGAAGATAGTTTCTGTAATGTAGCAGATTACCAGTAACCCATGCTTAGAGAGAAATAGATAAATCACTTATTCCTGGGGGAATTCTGCACCACTGAGTGTGTGCAGAATTCATGTCCCCCGCAGATTTGTTTTCTTCCCTGCAGAAAAATGACTTTCTGACAGGGAAGCAAATGGAAGCTGCAACAGCAGTCACGAAGCACTCCCTAGCAGCACAGGCAGGTCGTTTCAGGCACCCAGAGCAGCTGGCAGAGGGGTAAATCACCACGGGGCTGGGTACACCCCAGCCAGTGGCTTCTATCCTGAGCCACTACTAGTCCGGCAGGGCTGAAGGCAGGAGAGTATGGGACTTCCTCTTCCCCAGCAAAGAGTGGCTGGGGCTATGTCAGACCCACCCCCAGAAACCTCCCCCAGCTGCAGGAAGCTTAGCATCCTCCTATGACATTGCACTCTATATGATTTTATAGGAGGGTCAGGACAAAACTTGGAGGCAAGATCAAACCAGTATCTTAGATGCCTATATACAAATGCGAGAAGTATGGGTAATAAGCAGGAAGAACTGGAAGTGCTAATAAATAAATACAACTATGACATTGTTGGCATCACTGAAACTTGGTGGGATAATACACAGGATTGGAATGTTGGTGTGGAGGGTACAGCTTGCTCAGGAAGGATAGACAGGGGGGAAAAGGGAGGAGGTGTTGCCTTTTATATTAAAAATGTACACTTGGACTGAGGTGGAGATGGACATAGGAGATGGAAGTGTTGAGAGTCTCTGGGTTAGGCTAAAAGGGGAAAAAAACAAGGGTGATGTCATGCTAGGAGTCTACTACAGGCCACCTAACCAGGTGGAAGAGGTGGATGAGGCTTTTTTTAAACAACTAACAAAATCATCAAAAGCCCAAGATTTGGTGGTGGATGGGGGACTTCAACTATCCAAATATATGTTGGGAAAATAACACAGCAGGGCACAGACTATCCAACAAGTTCTTGGACTGCATTGCAGACAACTTTTTATTTCAGAAGGTTGAAAAAGCTACTAGGGGGGAAGCTGTTCTAGACTTGATTTTAACAAATAGGGAGGAACTCGTTGAGAATTTGAAAGTAGAAGGCAGCTTGGGTGAAAGTGATCATGAAATCATAGAGTTTGCAATTCTAAGGAAGAGTAGAAGGGAGAACAGCAAAATAGAGACAATGGATTTCAGGAAGGCACATTTTGGTAAGCTCAGAGAGCTGATAGGTAAGGTCCCATGGGAATCAAGACTGAGAGGAAAAACAACTGAGGAGAGTTGGCAGTTTTTCAAAGGGACACTATTAAGGGCCCAAAAGCAAGCTATTCCACTGGTTAGGAAAGATAGAAAATATGGCAAAAGACCACCTTGGCTTAACCACGAGATCTTGCATGATCTAAAAAATAAAAAGGAGTCATATAAAAAATGGAAACTAGGACAGATTACAAAGGATGAATATAGGCAAACAACACAGGAATGCAGGGGCAAGATTAGAAAGGCAACGGCACAAAATGAGCTCAAACTAGCTACAGGAATAAAGGGAAACAAGAAGACTTTTTATCAATACATTAGAAGCAAGAGGAAGACCAAAGACAGGGTAGGCCCACTGCTCAGTGAAGAGGGAGAAACAGTAACAAGAAACTTGGAAATGACAGAGATGCTTAATGACTTCTTTGTTTCGGTCTTCACCGAGAAGTCTGAAGGAATGCCTAACATAGTGAATGCTAGTGGGAAGGGGGTAGGTTTAGCAGATAAAATAAAAAAAGAACAAGTTAAAAATCACTTAGAAGAATTAGATGCCTGCAAGTCATCAGGGCCTGATGAAATGCATCCTAGAATACTCAAGGAGCTAATAAAGGAGGTATCTGAGCCTCTAGCTATTATCTTTGGAAAATCATGGGAGACGGGAGAGATTCCAGAAGACTGGAAAAGGGCAAATATAGTGCCCATCTATAAAAAGGGAAATAAAAACAACCCAGGAAACTACAGACCAGTTAGTTTAACTTCTGTGCCAGGGAGGATAATGGAGCAAGTAATTAAGGAAATCATCTGCAAACACTTAAAAGGTGGTAAGGTGATAGGGAATAGCCAGCTTGTTCACATTAGCCTCTAAGGATAGAACAAGAAGCAATGGGCTTAAACTGCAGCAAGGAGGTCTAGGTTGGACATTAGGAAAAAGTTCCTAACTGTCAGGGTGGTTAAACACTGGAATAAATTACCTAGGGAGGTTGTGGAATCTCCATCTCTGGAGATATTTAAGAGTAGGTTAGATAAATGTCTATCAGGGATGGTCTAGATAGTATTTGGTCCTGCCATGCGGGCAGGGGACTGGACTCGATGACCTCTCGAGGTCCCTTCCAGTCCCAGGATCTATGAATCTATGGATCTCCACACTTAGGCCGACCCATGTAAATGTTAATATTAGTAAGCACAGCAATGGATTAACAAAACTAACAATCAAAACTGTAATCGGAGCATTTATTTTCTTTTTTTTTCTTTAAAAACATTGAGTGAAATCCTGGCCCTACTGAAGTCAATGGCAAAAAGCCAAACGACATCAATGGGACCAGGATTTCACCCATTGCCTTTTGTAACCTTCTTCTTTTCCCCTCACTTTCCGAGGATGGGCTCTGCCCCTCTTTCTCAAAGCAGCACTTTCTTATCATTCTGGAGGAGACTAGAAGAAGATTAGCATTTCCCTTGTCCTTCATTATTTACATTTTATTTTAATTAAAACACTTTATTTGTTTCAATCTCCCTCCTCTGTAATGACAGCAATGGGAAAATTCATTTCCCATCGAGATGATGAAGAATAGCTCCCTCTATTATTAGTCTGTATTATTTGTTAGGCTCTGATTGTGTCCCCTTTATTTAAGTGCTGCACAAATTACCTACCAGAGGATTATGTAGCGTTATTAAGGCCTATATCTTAGACCAATTCTTCACTGCCTTGTCCGTGGTGTAGCTATTTACATGGGTGCAAAGTAAGAGCAAAATGTTACTACCAGTATCAATGAGTAGAGACTTCTCATTTGGTAGCATATTATATTCACTTTGCCCAAGTGTAAATGATAGGATTGCCACCCATCCGGGTTTTACCCAGTCAGTCCAGTTTTTGGCTTCTGTGTCCGAGTGCATTTAGGGTTGCCAGCTGCATGGTTTTTGACCAGAAAGTCCAGTCAAAAAGGGGACCTGGCAGTGTCCTGTCAGATGTACTGAGCAGACACAAAAAGCCTGGTTAACTTGGGGCAGAGGGAGGTGCCGGGTCATTAACCCATGCCAGCCCCTGCTCAGCTGGGACCACCTTCTACCTGCAGGCAGGCTCCTTATCAGGCTGCAGCAGCTCCCATCCCAGCCATGGAGAAGAGGGAGCCCAGTTTTTTGGGGGTGGGTGGGAAGGAAAGGAAATGATCCAGCGAGCAATGAGGGGAGGGAGGCAGATGAGCAAGGAACAGGGGCGGGCCTTGGGGGAAGGGTGGAGAAGAGAATGGAGCCTGGAGAAGAGGCAGATAAGGGTCAGGGCCTTGAATGAAGAGGTGGAGCAGGGGCGGGGCCTTGAGGGAAGAGGCGGTGCATGAGTGGGGCCTTGAGAAGAGAGGCAGGGTAAGGGGCAGGGCCTCAGGCTTTGTACTTGTGAATGTATGTGTGATCACTATCTTTGGTCTTCATGTGTTCCTAGAGTCTCTAAATCTGAGACAAGTGGCAGAGGTGATTTTTCACTCTGTTGAACTTTCAACTGTAGCAACCAGAGCCAAACCCAGGATGGTGAAAGATAACATCACTAAATCTATTCTAAATAAAATAAAAGGCTACAATGGGAGAAAGCAAAGAGGAACAGATTTGTAAGGATATTTATGCACCTAAGAATGCAGATAGGCATCCAGTGGGATTTTCAAAAGTGCCAGGTGCCTAACTCCCACTAATTTTCTGGCTTTTGGGGGGCGGGGGTGATATAGTCATGCCCAACATTCCGTTGATGTTCCAACTTTCTACGGTATATTTACTTTCTTTTGTGTGGTTTTGACGAGAGCTTATTAAAGGCTGCCACATTCTACCCTATAGGCAGCTGCATTTCAGTACTGGATATATACTGCAATCAGCATATAGAGGTTGTTAAGTGTTTGGGGATTGTTGGATGAAAGCTGCTAATATAAATATTAGTAAATGAAAACCACTCGTCTCAGACATGACTGCAGTAGTTGTATGCATACTTTTGAATGTTAGTAAGAAATCATACTAAAAACAATAAACAGAATTATCAATAACTCTTAATTAGCAAATGAAACTACAAGCCAACAATTCAAATGATATATATAATACTCCACCACACAGTGCAGTAATTTATGTTTATTACATTTCTGAAATTATTGCTGTACATGGAAGGGTAGTAAATAATTAATAGCACATTGGTTGGTTATTACTTAGGCCACAATCTTAACCATGTTTATGGCCCACCATGCCAGTAAGGCCTTATCTACACTTACACTTTTCCCGCCATTGGTCTAGCACAGCTGTTCTCAAACTGTGGGTTGGGACCCCAAAGTGGGTTTTGACCCTGTTTTAACGGGGCCATAAGGGCTGGCTTAGACTTGCTGGAGCCCGAGGGCTTCAGCCCTTGGTGATGGGGTTCAGGTTGCAGGCCCCCTGCCTGGGGCTGAAATCCTTGGGCTTTGGCCCTCCCACCCCGGGGCAGCAAGGATTGGGGGAGCTCAGGCTTCAGTCCCCCCTCCTAGGGCCACGTAGTAATTTTTGTTGTCAGAAGGGGGTTACGGTGCAATGAAGTCTAGCAATAATACAGCCCCACTGATAGTAGCAGTGGTGAAAACACTAGTTAGACCAGACATAGGTATTATTACTACTACACCTCTACCCTGATATAACGTGACCTGATATAACACGGGTTCGCATATAGCGCGGTAACCCTGGTGCTCCGGCAGCGGGGTTCGGGCGGCGTTTTAAAGGGCTGGGAGCTCCAGCTGCTTTGGGGAGCCCCAGACCCTTTAAATCACCGCTGGAGCCTTGCCGCCGCTACCCCGAAGCTGTGGCAGTGGGGCTCGGCTGGCGATTTAAAGGGCCCGGGCTCCTCGCAGTGGCTGGAGCCTGGAGCTCTTTAAATCACCACTGGAGCCCTGCTGCTGCTACCCTGGGGCTGCAGCAGCAGGGCTCGGCCGCCGATTTAAAGGGCCTGGAGCTCCGGCTGCTGCGAGGAGCCCTGGGCCCTTTAAATCACCGCTGGAGCCCTGCCGCTGCTATCCTGAAGCTGCAGCAGCAGGGCTTGGCCGGCGATTTAAAGGGCCTGGGCTCCCTGCGGCCGGAGCCCCGGGCTCTTTAAATCACCGCTGGAGCCCTGCCGCTGCTACCCCGATATAATGGGGTTTCACCTGTAACGCAGTAGTGATTTTTGGCTCCTGAGGACCGTGTTATATCGGGGTAGTGGTGTATGTAGTCTAAACCCAGTGTGGGGTATTGTGCTGTTCTCTTGAATAGTGTAGAATCTGGATGTATTTTTTACAGCCTTCCTTTAGAGATCGTTTTAATGCACACATCAACAAACAGCATATAAAATTAATGTCCACCAAGGGCTTTCAGCAAATAGTAAGGCAGATTTAGCTAAATTACAGTACATCTCTTGTTATTATGTTACAGTGATAGGCATTAAAAAGGGAACATTTTTCTTACTGTGTGTATCTCATCACAACATTGCAGTCAAAAATAGGAAAATATCACAGCTTCTCATATTACAATAATATGTCTTTTTCTTTTGGTGGTGACCTACAAAGTGGAAAAAAAACTGTGTGTGTCCAAAGGTTTGGATTTTTAAAAAATCTGCTTATTGTTTACATTAGAGATCCAGGTCTTATCTACCATGAGCTTTGTGCTGCACTGTTACAGAAATCTAGATAGTTCCTGCCCCCAGAGAACTTGTTCTTCACTGAAATACTCCAAGATTACATTTTCAAAGTGCCCACTGAAAGTCTCAGTTTTTGGTGCTCAACTTGAAGCACATAAATGGTCCCAAAATCATTTACCACTCTTGAAAATGTAAGCCCATGTTTCTAATAGTAGGTCATTAAACAATAAAATAGTAACATGGAGCCTATTTATTAGTGTCACTAGTTTCAGTGCTGCTACAGATAAAGTTTTGCCAGCACTTTCACTTTAATCTCTGTTTGTCATTAGTTTATATAACACAGCTGTAAATATTTTCTCTGGTTGAAACTTGACATTTCAGGGAAGAAATTGTAAAAGAGTAGCTTGGCTATTTTTGAACAATATAAGACTAATGAAGCTGGGCGTTTTGCATGTAAAATGTTTGCTTAACTCAGTGATGGTTTTTATTTAAATAGAGAAAAAACACAAAGCACACTGGACAGAAGTCTGCAATTAAACAAAATGCCATTTTAATGAAATTGAAAGAGGATAATTAGTCACGATTTTGCTGACATGTTCTCTGTGGTTTTTACGTTGTAAATGTGGATCAGATCCATTAACAATGGGAACATCCACTGACATGAATCTGTGTCCTTGTGGATCAAAGACCTTATCCAAAGCCCATTGTGGTTAATGAAATGCTTTCCATTGATTTCAGTGGGCATTAGATCAGGCTGCAAATCTTGGTCTGATTGAAATCAATGGGAGTTTTTCCATTGATTTCTGTGGACTCCAGATTTGGCCCTGTATCTTTAATGCCTTTTGTCCCACTTTTGAGGCAGCTGTTCAGAGCCCATTTCTGAGGGCAACTGGAGTTGGGACCGAGAGAACATCTGGGTAGCAGCTCAGAGAGTGTCTCCATGTCCTGGATGGTTTACCAGTGTTCGTTTGTTTGTTTTTGAAGCCAAGTTATGAATCTTCCTATTAATCTGAGCTGTCTGTTCTACCACAGTATATCCCTGTTTCTGCTGAGACTGCAGAGGCCACACCATGACACAAAAGTACTGTACTCATCAGCCTGATCTACTGCAGAAAAATCTTCTGTTGCTGACAACAGATGTCAGCACAAGTCTCAGTGCTGCTTCAGCTGCACACAGTTCATTTGAGAATGTAGTCCAAGAGGAAAGGGCTGGACATGGCTTGTTCCAGTCTTCACTTGCATTTAAACCATGTACATCTGACCCAATGCCGAACCTGTTGCTAATACCCATTCTAGTGTAGACCAGGACACAAATAATGTCTGTGAATTAATATAACCTGCCTTTTAGGAATCTGGAGCCATATTCAGGGGCCAGAAACTCTCATTTACTTATGTCCCTAAATTGGGATCTTGGTACCAAATATCAAATGCATTCAAAAATGTTGGCCTTGAACTGTATGGGGTCAGTCTTGTGAAACGATGATTCCTACTTTAGTCAGTGGAGGCTCAGGGCGCTCAGCACCTTTAAGGGGATTTAGGCACCTACATACCTTTCAGGATCTCAGCCAAGTTCAATATGGGCTAAATGGTGGTCATATTTATGTCAAGGGGAGTTTTGACACTGACTTCAATGGAACCAGTATTGGGTCATCTGTGTATTTCCATCTGTAAAATGTGGATAATAATATTCACTTACTTCCCAGGGCTGTTGTGAAGATTAATTAGTTAATGTTTGTAAAGTGCTATAGTCTTTAAGTGTTTAGAATTATTACATTGGCTGGGGGAATGGACTAGATGTCCTAACTGGTATCGTATGAGTCAATGAAGTTATATAATTACATGGTACATCTGTGCAAGTGCATCATACTTGCCGTACACAAACTACATTCTCACATATTTACTAGGGATGGGTGAACTGGCTCAACTAAAGTAAGAAGAGGCACAAACCTTTGGCTATCACTCAAGTCTAACAGCGTCTAAATCTTACAGCTGTCTGTGCTCTAGCACTTCCTGGCATAGGTTATTCTGGAAATATTAATTAATGAATTGGCCCAATTGAGGAAATATTGAAAATCACTGAAAGAAACATATTTTTGTGAGATTTTCAACCCAATTTCTAGGCTACAGTGGCTGCAATGCTTCCCTTCCTGCATCAAACGACGTGGGGAGTGTATGATTCCTTCCAGAATTGTACAGCCTGTTGAGATTTGCTGGCACAGAGCATTATTTTCAAAATAACTAGAAATATTAGCATAAATAGCTACATTCTAGATCCTGCTCTCATTTACATCCATGTAATCCACTGACTCCATTGGGGTTGCATGAATTCACAGAACTGGGTCCAATGTTCACATTCTGGGTTCCAGTCTGCTCTGAAATCCTGTGTAGGTTCACATTACTATCAGTGCTGAAAAGTATTCTAAGGACAACTGTAGAAGAGTAAGCTTAAGTCATTAGAGTGCAGGACTACAAGTCTGGAGATATTGGTTCTCTTCCCCATTCTGCTACTGACACACTGTGTGACTTTAGGCAAGTCACTTTGCCGCTCTGTGACTCAGTTTCTTCATCGCTAAATTGAGGATAATAATACTTGCCCATAGTTGTAAAGTGATTTGAGATCCTTGGATGAAAGTGGAAGATTATTATAAATCCATTTTAGTGGCACAATAGCAAATACTTCTAGATCCCTGGTTATGCATGCTTTGTGTATAATTATTATTTAGTGTTTATATTGCAGTAGTGTTCAAAATGTGTTAAACATTGTATGAACATATAGGTAGATACAGTCCCTGCCCCAAATATAATCTAAAAACACACAGAAGGAAATGAAGGGCAGGGGGAATTGCTTGGATATAGTACCCAAGCAAAGTGTTCATGCTGATGGCAATCACGTGTGTGTGTGTATACACATACGCACATCCATTTCTATATATTTGTTAGTCCTAGCTTTAATTAATTTCACTATTTGTTTTAAACTGGGTTTAAGAGGTTAGGGGGCTCACTGGGGTGGAAATGAAGGAGAGTAAGAGATTGTGGGACTAACAAAGGGGAGTGAGCAAAGAGAGAGGAAAACAGAGGGAGAGGGAGGTAAAAAGGAGCAAGAGGATGTGAGAGAAAAAGAAAGAGAAACATGCATAGATGGAGGGTATGAGGTGGAGGAACTGAAAGGTTGCCATGTTAAGAGAAGAGCAAGGTATAGCAGGACCAACAACCAATGGCAATAAAGGAATAGATTAAAAAAAAACCGTAGAGTCAATGTCTCATACCAGGTTGCATGTGAAGGTTAGGAGGCTGTGAAGACTCCTAGCTGTTGCTCGTGCTCTCAATATGCAACAGAAGTCCACTAGGTCTGGTGTCTGGTGTGGGAAATCAGGAGTCTGGAAGGTCCTCATTTATCCCCTGTGCCCTCGATTTTAGTTCAGATTCGACTCAAATCTTCATTCACTATTGGTTTTACTTCTTCACAGTGGTGTTAGTTAAGGAGGGAGCATCTACTTTAACCTGGAATTTCTTGGATTCTGCCCATTTGTATCACAGCTGTAATGATCTTTAAACATATTACTGTGTGTGTTTTGTATTAGTTTGTTTTAGTGTTGTTTATACCCAATTGTGCTGCACTACATTGGCCCATGATGTACTGTTTGCCAGTGTTTCCAACTCTCACAATTTCTTCATGAGTCTCATGATATTTGGTGTTTTCCTTAAAGCCCTGGCTCTCTGGGAATCATGTGATTACATGAGAATATCAACTTTAAAAAAAAAAGTATAAGTTTTTAGCCCTTAAGGTGGCAAAGAGAAGCTTGAAAATCTGACTGGTGTGCACCCTAAAGGCTCAAATACTGGAAAGCAAATAAAAAGAACTCAAAATTAATTATTTTTGTAAAATCCCATGACTTTTTGAGCTTGACTCATGATATTTGAATGTTTGGGGTTGGCAAGGGTCATAATATTAGAGTTTTTTCCTTCTTTTTTTTGTATGGCAACTTGAAAAGCAACATTAAAAGTCAATGTCCAAGTTTGTTATCTCCTCTATGGCTTTTGGTGACATGGAATGAATCAAGGCTGTCTCCCTGGAGAAGGATTTTAGAGGGCAGCAGTTCACTAGATGTTCCATGGTTTGGATGTCTTCTCCACATTCACATAGCAGGCTGTCCTTCATTTGCCATTGTGAGTAGGTAACTGCAATGCCTATGTGAGATTCTGATGCAATTTGCTGTGATTCTTATCTTACATAATGTGGGAAAGTCAGCTGGTTGGACTGTAGGATCCATAATCAGGTCCTGATTCTTGACTCCTCTGTTTTCCCACAGAATCCACCACTTGTCTTTTGATGACAGGCTGCTGACCAGAAAGAGTTCCTGGACTTAAGATGGCATCTAGGAGGTGACTGGAGATCTGCATAGACAGGCAAATCTGGGTTCATTATCACGCAATCCTATTCTCATATTAGTACTACTTCTCTTCAGAGGAATGGATAAAAGAGTTATGAAAACTATAAAAGTAAAAATGCACAAAACTTTCCCATCATACACCAGCCGCAGCAAATCAATGTCTGCTCTGAATTTATTGCAGCATCCCTCAGCAGATTGAATGGCAAAATGGTACTATTACTCCTGGTTATAAACTGGCTGTATAAGATCTGTTATAAATACCCCATTATATAACATGCTGTACAGTACAACACCTACTATCTTAATATCATTCAATTCTTTGGTTTTAAAAATAGTGCTTTCAGCAGAAACAAAAATCCAGTCTGACATCTGGAAGGAAATATAGGAAGGAAATAACTTCAAGAGGCTCAACTAATAATGGGTTATGATGTTATACTTCAGGGAATCATTAGGAGTTGTCCTGAAGTTTAGATTAAAATTACCCTGATCTATTAAAATATTGGGTTAGGTTCTGGTCCCTGTTCCAGCTCCTTTGCATGACTTTGGAGGAACAAAGGGGCCAGAAAGCTGCCCTAATGAGGCAACTGAGTGCTACCCTAGGGCAAGGGAATCAGGGTCAGCAGTCATCTCTGTGCTACCACCTCCTAGACCCCTCAGTGCAAGGGGTGTGTCAGCGATGGGAGGAGTATGACCAGAGCATGTTGCACTCCAGTGATCTCTGCCCAGTGTAAAGGACCTTAGGGGACTTTACCAGCTAGCAGAATTTAGGGCTTGAATTTAAGTTGAATTGATTTAATTTAAATCAGTTACAGTGATGCAAACCCCATGTGTGGATACACTTACATTGTTTAAACCTGCCTTACATCATTTTAGCTTGATAGATTAGAAACCCTACAATGGATAGTTCTGGATAGGAATGTCCAAACACACAGCTGTACCACTTCAACTCTATTGGTTTAAAAATTACAATTTTGGTTAAATTGGTGCATGTTGATGTGTAGAGCAGTTTGGGAGCTGCTCTAAGTTACACTGGGGATCCAGTCCCCACCAGCCTTGGGAATCAGGGTAGTGCAAACGAGGCTTAAAGCTACTCTTGCCTCCCCCTCCCCTCAGCTGCACTGAGTGGAACACTGGCCCAGCTGAGGCTCTGGCCCATTTTGTATTAAATGCTAAAAAGTAGGTCAAGTTAATCGTCATCTCCATTTAAATTGAACAAAGAAAAACTGCTTTTAACTAAGTATGAAAGTCTTCTATCCCCATATTTTGTACTGTGACAGAAATTCTGGACTCTGCCACATGAGAGTACACTGCTGTGACATTTACTAAACGGGGTAAATGAAATAAAATCAGAAATAACTAATCCACGCCATTTCAACAAAGACAAACTAGTTCAGCACACTGTGTGTCTGCAAAGCAGTACAAACAAGGATTTCCTCACAGGTGGAAACAATGAATCAGCTCTGCAAAGGTAATTTTAAATTATGATATAAACAACTGGGTATGCATATGTGTAAACACAGCCAACTCAGAATACCATACATGTGATTATAGAGACTAAAATGTGTGCATTTCAAGGTACACCTCAACCCCGATATAATGCGACCCGATATAACACAAATTTGGATATAATGTGGTAAAGCAGCGCTCGGGGGGGGGGAGAGAGGGGCTGTGCACTCCGGCGGATCAAAGCAAGTTCGATATAACGCAGTTTTACCTATAACGTGGTAAGATTTTTTGGCTCCCACGGACAGCGTTATATCGGGGTAGAGGTGTATAAGTTATTTAATCAGCTCTAACAATTACTTGAGGCTGTAAATTGATGAGTGTCTATACAGCTCTTCAGTGGTCTGAGTGGCTTATACAGTTTTTAGCTGAAAGCAAAACCTTTCCCTAGGTGAGACATATGTTACTTGATGAGTTAATTTATACTTAATCTCTTTGATCAGATTGGTATTTTTTTTGTAGCCAGCATTTGCTCTAATATCAGGCATATTATGTATGGTGGCCAATAATATCCTGTGGATCCTCTGTCCTTCATATCTTGGTCTTATCTAACCTTGTTTTGGTCAGGTCTTACTTCCTTTACTTCTCCAGATTGGTCTAGCCAGGGGAACTTCTCAGGCCTACCGAATCAAGGCAGTCTGGACTGGAGTCCTTTGGAATGATCAGGTACACCTCTTGAGTGGTGGAGAGTCTGTAAAGCTTGTTAAGTCAAGAATACGATCCTTCATATGTTTTTTTCGATAGTCAGTCACTATCTTTCACTGGAATGCTAACATAGGAATTGCCATATTGGTTCAAACCAGTGGTTTATCTAATCTGGTACCCTTTCTAGGACAATGACCAATACCACATACTTCACAGGAAGGTGCAAGGAACCCTGTGATGGACAATTATGGAATTACCTTTTTGTAGTAGTTGGCTTATACCCTGAAGCATGAGCATTTATATTCCTTACCAATTTCTGTTCTATATAACTACGCTTCCCCTTACCTGTATAGCTGTTAAACTAGTAAGCATAAGTTTCCTGCCTTTTTTATGTATATACTGTAGCAAAGCCATGAAGCCAAGGGTGGAGGGGAAGGGAAACTGCTGTACTCTTCTGTATTTAGTTAATCTTCTGATCACTTGTTACATTTTGTATCTGACTAGCATTGACTATAAGACCCTCAAGAAAGGGACTGTCTTTCTCTCTGTCTGTATAACACTGAGTACACTATTGGTTTTAAACACTGACATCTCATTAATATCTGCTCGCCTTCCATTAATGGTGGGCTAATAGTTCACAGCTCATGTACTCCATATATTTTAACATTGTTTTCTGACAAGCTAATTTTCAGGCCTGGCTCCAGCTTACCAGTTACAGAGTTTCTGCCTGTCCCCTCTGATGACGTCCCTTGCCTTACTAGCCTTAACTCATAAACATTCCCTCTCCTCTTGCCTTTAGACTTCTAGGGTCCCTGTATAGCCCTTATCTTTTTCTTTACAGATCATTATTAATTTTCTAATAAATGGCACCTCCTAAATGGTGAGGGCACTATCCTACAACTTAGGAGACAGTAGGTCAAATCCTTATTCTATCGCAGACTTCCTCTGTGACCTTACATAAGACACTTAAGCTTTGCTGTGCCTTAGTTCCCCATCTGTAAAATGGGGATAATAGTACTTCCTATCTCACGGGGGTATTGTGAAGATTATGGAGACCACATAAGTACCTGAGATAGATAGTGTAATTAGTGCTGCTTAGCTAGGACAAGATAATCAAGAAGGCTGAAAACAGAAAAATGGACAGTATTGAGGCACAAACCATTGGATAGGCTTCCATGTCCCTTTCAGGGGGATAACTCAGTGGTCTAAGTGTCAGGTTTACAGATTCAAATCTTTGAGGGTCAGCTAAACCTTTTATTCTTCTCAGAGAGACAAAATGGAGTATCACAGAGTGCACTGTCTGAGGGTATTTTGAATGAAACCTGCAGAGGTGAGGTCCTGCCTGCTCTTCAAGTTCTGTTCCGTAAAGTTACTCCACAGGGCAATGTGGCGTGTGGCATTTATTGTCTCTCATTGATTCCATAGCAAATTTGTTCTGACAACAAGTACAAATGTGTATTTTCTAATGGCCAGGCCTGCAAATTCAGTCTAGGATCAGATGTGAAAGGCACACTGGGCTTTTTCTGTCTCACCCATCATCAACACTAAATATTGTGCAGCGGAAATTTACAATTCTATAGATGATGCAGAAGCCAGAATATAAGTCAGCTCACACTTTCTTGGCTGTGCAATTTCTTCCAAGTTAGCAGGAATAAAAAGCAGCAAAAACTTATGTAATCACTAAACTCATCAGCTGTGAGTCACGTCCCGGGAGCAGGTCTGTTGACTAAGAAGATACCATGTATCCACAGTCACTTTTCAGATTAAAAGAGCACTTTAAAGATACTGACACACTTTTTGTGAGAAGGGGTTTGTTTTGGTGTCCTTAGCCAAAAATATCCCCTTTCCTTATTCTTTCATGACCAATATATGCCAGCTGGCGTTCACCCTCCATTCCAGAGATGTCTGTATTTCAGTGCTGTTGTTTATATAAAGTTTGTGAAGTGATTTAGGATCCTTTGGGATGAAATGTGCATTGTCCTGGTCCAATGATTCTTTAATTAGTTATACACAGAGATGGAGAAAGGCCCACTTCAGAATATCTCATAGCCTAGTGGTTGAAGTGTTCACCTGAGAGAAGGGAGGCCTCTCCCCATTTGAATCCTTTCTCCCTTTCAGACAGAGTGAAGAATTGAACTTGGGGTTCTCACCTCCCAGTGAGTGTCCTAACCAGTGGACTAAAAATTATAAGCTGGGTGGCGGCGGCTCCTCTTCTGGCCAGATTCTGAATGGGAGTCATTCTGGTAAGTGGCCTCTGAGCATGCCTATTGAATCAGACACCACCAGTGAAACAGGAGTTCTTCTTCGAGTGCTTGCTCATATCCATTCCATTAGGTGTGCGCGCGCCGCGTGCACGATCGTCGGAAGATTTTCTACCCTAGCAACACCGGCGGGTCGGCTGTGGAGCCCCCTAGAGTGGCGCCTTCATGGCGCTGAATATATACCCCAGCCGACCCGGCGCCCCCTCAGTTCCTTCTTACCGCCCCTGACGGTCGTTGGAACTGTGGAGCGCGGCATAGCTGTCCTCCACTCTCCCTAGCTTAGTTAGTTATTCGCAGTTGTAGTTATAGTTATAGTTCTAGTGTTTGTAGTTAAAATAGTTAAATAGTTTTAAAGTTGTTAGATTTGTTATTATAGTCCAGGGGACAAAGGGGGTCGTCTCCCCCTTTCTCCCCCGGCCGCGGGCCCGGGCTCATGCCCAGAGCTCCCGGCTTCAAGCAGTGCGCCTCCTGCGCTAAACCTATGCCCACGAGCGACCCGCACGACTCCTGTCTGAAGTGCCTGGGAGAGTCCCACCAAACAGATAAGTGCAAGATCTGTAAGGCCTTCAGACCAAGGACCAAGAAAGAGCGGGACTTTCGGCTCCGGCAACTCCTGATGGAGGCGGCACTTAGCCCGGACACTCCCTCTACGAGCCAGGCCCCGGCGCCTAGTGCCTCGGTGCGCAGTGCCCCAGCAGCACCGGCAATGCCGACAGCGCGGGTGGTGTCGGAAAAACCTCCCCGGCACCGGACCTCGTCGGCACCGCAGCAGGTACCTCGACGCCGGTCATTATCCCCGGGGCATAAAAAAGCCCATAAGACGGGGACCTCTGTGCCGAAGACGCCGGCTCCCCCAGTGCCGGGGGTAGAGCCGAGTGCGCCGGTGGAGCACCGGAAACAGGTGCCTCCAGCACTGTCGACTCCGGCACCGAGGCCGTTGAGTCCGGTGCAGATAGCGTCTCCACCGAGACCGGCGGTAATACAACTCCCGTCGACTCCGGAGACCTTCGTGGCGGCGAGAGACTTGATAGCTCTCACGGAGCCGGCACCGCCTCAACCACTGGCACCGACGGCACCGTTGACTCGCCCAGTCCAGTCAAGGGGGAAACCTGCCTTGATGCGCCCTCCATCACAAGGGCTGGAACCTCGGCACCGGTCCAGGTCCAGAAGCAGGTCCCCACGCCGCTCGCAGTCCCGGCACTGAATATCACCTCGGCACCGGTCGTACTCGCGGCCAAGATCTTCATCGCGGCACCGTTCTACGTCTCGGCACCGCTATGATCGTCGGCACCGACCAACGTCGAGACGTAGTTCTCGGCACCGCTACGGTCGACGCTCGACGTCGAGAGGCCGCTCCCGGCACCGGGCATACTCCAGGTCCTCGTCGAGGTCCAGATCCGGCTCCCGGCACCGACGGGGTCATCGGCACCGATCGCGGTCCCGGCACCGTTCGCCGGCACCGCGCAGAGATAGATCATCTCCGGACCGGTACCGTGCGGCACCGCAGCCCACGGGGATCGTTTCGTCTCTTTCGGCACCGCCATGGCCGTCAAGATCAGTGTCTCGCTCCTCGGAGGACCTGTCGAGATCGGCATACCCCCCTCAAGGGCAAGCCGAGGAACGGAACTTGGGCCATTGGCAGGAGATGGCAGAGGACCACTCTCATGGCCCATCTCACTGGTCGTTTTGGACCCCGTGGGCGTACCACCAGGAGCAAGGGGCTCCAATACCATCGACCTCTCGCTCGGGTCACTCGGTTAGAAGGGCCCCAGAATCCACCATCTCTCGGCCTCCGCCAGGGGGCATGGAGGCTTCCGTGTCCACGCCACCTGACACCATAGACCCAAGTACAGGTGATGCTCCGGCCCAAGAGCAGGGGGATCAGGACCCCCCCTTGGATCCAGTACCACCGGAGGCATCCTCCTCCTCATCTCCGGATGAGGCAGTGGCGGGCACCTCATGTACAGGTCCCCCTCCGATAGATCTTCGGGCTCACCAGGATCTCCTGCGTAGGATGGCCCGTAATATGGACCTGCAGGCGGAGGAGATAGTGGAAGTGCAGGACCCTATCGTGAACATCCTCGGAGCGGATGCCCCATCGAGGGTGGCGTTACCCCTGATCCGCACGATTCAAACGAATGCGGATACGATATGGCAAACTCCTGCCTCTATCCCACCCACAGCGAGAGGGGTGGAAAGGAAATACTTTGTCCCGTCTAAGGACTACGGGTACTTGTATACCCACCCCCAACCGTGTTCACTGGTGGTGGCATCAGTGAACGCACGAGAGCGCCACGGCCAGCAGGCTGCAGCGCCTAAATCAAAAGAGGCTAAGCGGCTCGATTTGTTTGGCCGTAAGGTTTACTCAGCCGGAGGGCTGCAACTTAGAGCGGCGAACCAACAGGCGCTACTGAGCCGCTACAATTTTAACTCCTGGAACTCTATGGGGAAGTTTAAGGAGTTGATTCCCCAAGAGTCCAGGGAAGAGTTTGGAGCCATGGTAGAGGAGGGTAAGAAGGTGGCTCGGACCTCCTTGCAGGCCTCCTTGGACATAGCAGACTCGGCTGCGAGGACCCTGGCTTCGGGTATCGCTATGCGGAGGATCTCCTGGCTTCAAGTTTCGGGTTTGCCTCCGGAGCTGCAGCAAACCCTACAGGATCTGCCCTTTGAGGGACATGGATTGTTCTCGGACAAGACGGACTCTCGCCTGCAGAGCCTCAAGGACTCGAGAACAATCATGCGCTCCCTGGGGATGCATGTTGTGGGCCCTCAGCGCAGACCATTTAGGCCGCAGCCTCAGCGCTTCTACCCCCCCCCCCCCCCCCCCCCCCNCCCCGAGCCCCAAGCCCCCCAAAAAAATCGTGCCCCCCCGGGGGGTGCTTGGTGCGGCCCCCCCGCGCGGCCCCTTTACCCCCCACCCCCGGCCCTTCTTCTCCCCCCCCCCCCCCCCCGCCTCGTCAGAGACAAGACTCGGCCCGGAGGCGAGGGCGAGGTGGTAGGAGAAGGTGGACCGGCCCTCAACCTGGCCAGAACCAGGGGCCACCTAGACCACCTTCAGGCCCCAGGCAAAACTTTTGAAGGTGCGGTCGAGGACGGCGCCCCAGTCATCCCCCAGGATCCAGCCCCCTCCTTTCGGGATCGTCTCTCCCACTTCCACTGTGCTTGGTCCCTTATAACTTCGGACCGTTGGGTCCTCCGCACGGTGGAAAGGGGATACACTATCCAGTTTTCTTCTATCCCCCCCTCCCACCCCCCTTCCCCGTCCCTCTTCAGGGACCCTTCTCACGAGCAACTTCTTATACAGGAGGTTTCTACGCTCCTGGCCATGGGGGCCATAGAGGAGGTTCCGATAGAGTTAAGGGGCAGGGGATTTTATTCCCGTTACTTCCTGATCCCCCAAGTCCAAAGGAGGTCTGCGGCCCATCTTGGACTTGCGCGGACTCAACAAATTCGTAGTAAAGTTGAAGTTCCGCATGGTCTCTTTGGGGGCCATTATCCCTTCCCTCGATCCTGGAGACTGGTTCGCCGCCCTCGACATGAAAGACGCATACTTTCACATCTCAATTTACCCACCTCACAGACGCTTCCTGCGATTCGTGGTAAACACGGTGCACTACCAATTTACAGTCCTTCCCTTCGGTCTATCCTCGGCCCCAAGAGTGTTCACGAAATGTATGGCTGTCGTGGCAGCGTACCTTCGTCGGCAAGGGATACAGGTGTTCCCGTACCTAGACGACTGGCTGGTGCGCGGTCGCACCAAGGAGCAAGTTCAAGCTCACGTCCACAGAATAGTGCACACATTCAACGAGTTGGGCATCCTACTCAACAAGGACAAATCCACTCTAGAACCTACCCAGAGAATAGAATTCATCGGCGCAGTTCTAGACTCCAGGCGTGCACAAGCCATCCTGCCAGACAACCGCTTTGGCACCATCACGAACCTCATTCAAGGGCTCAAGGCCTTCCCAACGACCACGGTGAGGTCGTGCCTTACCCTGCTGGGTCACATGGCTTCCTGCACGTACGTAACCAGGCATGCCAGACTTCGGCTTCGCCCACTTCAAACCTGGGTGTCATCAATATACCGTCCACATCGGGACAGCCTGAACATGGTGGTCACGGTCCCGAACTCGGTCCTGGCCTCCCTCACCTGGTGGCTAGATCACAATGTGGTCTGCGAGGGGATGCCATTTCACGCCCCACAACCCTCTCTGCACCTGGTTACAGACGCGTCATCTCTGGGTTGGGGCGCCCATCTCAACGAACACCATACCCAGGGCCTGTGGACTGCACCCCAGTTAGCCCTGCACATCAATGTTCGGGAACTGATGGCGGTGCGCCTGGCATGCCAGGCATTCCTCAATCTCCTACGTGGCCACTGTGTGTTAGTTCTCATCGACAACACCACGGCCATGTTTTACATCAACAAGCAAGGAGGAGCACGTTCGTCAATTCTATGCCAAGAGGCCATTCGCCTGTGGGACTTCTGCATCGCCCACTCAATCCATCTCACGGCATCGTTCCTCCCTGGAGTCCAGAACACTCTAGCGGACCGACTCAGCAGGTCCTTCCAGACGCACGAGTGGTCTATCCGTCCGGACATCATACATTCTATCTTCCAGAGGTGGGGGTTTCCCCAGATAGACCTGTTTGCATCTCGAGACAACAGGAAGTGCCATGTGTTCTGCTCCCTACAAGGTCGAGCTCCGGGCTCCCTCTCGGATGCGTTTCTCCTTCCCTGGAAAGACCACCTGTTTTATGCATTCCCTCCGTTTCCTCTGGTCCACAAGATACTGCTCAAATTGCGCAGAGACCAGGCACAGGTAATTCTGATCGCTCCAGCGTGGCCGAGACAACATTGGTACTCCACACTGTTGGAACTCTCGGTTCAGACACCGATCCCGCTTCCATTATGTCCGGATCTCATCTCTCAGGACCACGGCCGGTTGCGTCACCCCGACCTGCAATCACTCCACCTCACGGCGTGGCTGCTCCATGGTTCACCCAGGCAGAGCAGCAATGCTCGCACTCTGTCCAACAGATTCTGCTGAGCAGTAGGAAGCCCTCAACACGGACCACGTACCTGGCCAAGTGGAAGCGGTTCTCCTGTTGGTGCGAACAACGAGCCACGTCCCCGTTGCAGGCACCCATTCCTCTCATTTTGGAATATCTCCTCTCCCTAAAACAACAGGGGTTGGCGATATCTTCAATTAGAGTTCACCTGGCCGCTATATCGGCCTTTCACCCAGGGGAACTCGCGTCCTCAGTATTCTCTAACCCGATGGTCGTTAGATTCCTCAAGGGCTTAGACCGGACGTACCCACAACAGCGTCATCCCGTCCCGACGTGGGATCTCAATCTGGTTCTCTCCAAACTCACAGGTCCTCCATTCGAGCCACTGGCCACCTGTTCACTTCTGTACCTATCCTGGAAGACAGCCTTCCTCGTAGCCATCACCTCAGCAAGGCGCGTTTCTGAACTCAGGGCGCTTACATCTGAGCCCCCTTACACAGTTTTTCATAAGGATAAAGTGCAGCTTCGTCCACATCCTGCCTTTCTCCCTAAGGTGGTTTCTACATTTCATATCAACCAGGACATATTTCTCCCGGTCTTTTATCCCAAACCACATGCCACTCGCCAGGATCAACGTTTGCATTCCCTGGACGTACGAAGGGCCCTGGCCTTCTATATTGACCGCACAAAGCACTTTAGAAAGACGACGCAACTCTTCGTTGCAGTGGCCGACCGAATGAAAGGCTCACCGGTCTCCTCACAACGCCTATCCTCCTGGATTACGTCTTGCATCCGGACTTGCTATGACCTGGCAGGTGTCTCAGCACCGCACCTCACCGCTCACTCCACGAGGGCCCAAGCCTCCTCGACTGCTTTCCTGGCACATGTTCCGATACAGGACATTTGTAGAGCGGCGGTTTGGTCATCAGTCCACACATTTACAGCTCACTATGCACTAGTGCAACAGTCCAGGGACGATGCTGCATTCGGATCAGCGGTTTTGCACACAGCAATGTCTCACTCCGACCCCACCACCTAAGTTGGGCTTGGGAGTCACCTAATGGAATGGATATGAGCAAGCACTCGAAGAAGAAAAGACGGTTACTCACCGTTGTAACTGTTGTTCTTCGAGATGTGTTGCTCATATCCATTCCAAACCCGCCCCCCGTCCCCACTGTCGGAGTAGCCGGCAAGAAGGAACTGAGGGGGCGCCGGGTCGGCTGGGGTATATATTCAGCGCCATGAAGGCGCCACTCTAGGGGGCTCCACAGCCGACCCGCCGGTGTTGCTAGGGTAGAAAATCTTCCGACGATCGTGCACGCGGCGCGCGCACACCTAATGGAATGGATATGAGCAACACATCTCGAAGAACAACAGTTACAACTGTGAGTAACCGTCTTTTCTCCTGCTTTATGCATCGCACTGGGGCTTGGGCATCTGGATGCCTAACGTGCGGCAGAAGTGCACATGTCCAGGGGCAGAAACATAGGTGCTTAGGGAACTTTTATAGTGACCATGTAGGTGTGGAGTGAGTTTAGGCACCTACAGGGTTAGGCAGCAGCTAAGCGGGGGGGTTGTGAATACTAGTGGTGTCTAAATGTTGGACTCAGGTGCCTAAAGTGACAGTTAGGTACCTAAATCCCTTTATGAATCTAGTCCTAATTCTAGTAATATTAATAATCATAACTTCTTCCTTTCTGGACTTAGGTCAAGTGCTCCTACAACTAGGGCTAATGGACAAATTCACCACTTCCATAAGTAGATATAGCCTCACTGACTTCAGCAGAATTGGGCTTTCTTTCATGAGAAGGAAATTTGGTCCATTGTGTTTACTTATGGTTATTTATTTTGACTTACTAAGTGCCTCTCATGGCCTCTAAGCACTGTACGCTGTTAGAACTAGCCAGTACAAAATGAAACATTCACAACATAGGTAGCAAGTGACCCATGCAATGTATTTTATTTGCTTGTCTGAATAATAAAAATCCCCTTTACATTTACACATAGTAGCTCTTAAATCACTCAACTCCCAAATGCCTAGGACAATAGATGAGCTTTGCAGACAAATCTGGGTTCTGGCAGACCAGTAATGTGGAGGGGCAAATTGTAGAGGCAAGGACCACACTTATAAAATGCACCCCCAGCAGCCCCTTTCCTTTTAAATTGGGGCTCACGCATTTCTGCTGACTGCAGTGGGGATGATATCACATGGCAAGAGAGTTCTCTTAGGGATAATACACACACACACACACACATAGAAAAATGAAATGTGTAAAAACAGTGGGTTGGCTAATCCTTGTGCCACAGGATCAGCTGAAGCTGAAATTTCACCAGTACCCATTCTCCTCCTGAGCCCAAAGAAACACCATGCTACCATTTGTAATTTTATAAACAGGAATATTAAAAGCCTTTCAGCTTTGCTTCCTGCAGGTGATTCTACCCAGATAAATATCACTGCCTGTTGGAGCAGCAATGGGAGGAAAAAATGAAAGGGAATTTCTTTTTTCCAAGACACACTGAGCCTTGAAATGTATTCAGGTTCAAAATGTGCAACAGGAGCAGCGCATTTTCTCTAAAGCTGCTTCTTTTGTGAGTGCCTCCCACTGGCACTGTGACAAGCCAGAGCAGCAGTGCGGGGAGAAACACTCAATAGGATTTCCTTGTCGGAACAGAGGCAGGAGGCAAAAAATGAAAGAACTGTGGGCACTTGCTCTTGGGCAAGGAAAATTAACACCGGAAGAATCAGACTGATGCCCCAAATGTGCCAGGTGACAGATGCTGAAAATGGGATATTTTCTACGTTACAATATATAGCAGGGGTGGGCAAACTTTTTGGCCCGAGGGCCACATTGGGGTTGCAAACCTGTATGGAGGGCTGGGTAGGGAAGGGTGTGCCTCCCCAAACAGCCTGGCCCCCACCCCCTATCTGCCCCCTCCCACTTCCCGCCCCCTGACTACCCCCCACAGAATCCCCAACCCATCCAACCCTCCCACTCCTTGTCCCCTGACCGCCCCCTCCCGGGACCCCCGCTCCCTATCCAACCCCCCTGCTCCCTGTCCCCTGACTGCTCCGACCCCTATCCACACCCCCGCCACCTGACAGCCCCCCAGGACTCCCACCCCCTATCCAACTGCCCTCTGCTCCTCGTCCCTTGACCACCCCCTCCCGGGACCCCCGCCCCTAACTGCCTTCCCGGAACCTCCGCTCCCTATCCAACCCCCCTGCTCCCTGTCCCCTGACTGCCCTCCCAACCCCTATCCACATCCCTGCCCCCTGACAGACCCCACGGGATTCTCACTCCCAACCCTCCCTGTTCCCCATCCCCTGACCGCCCCCACAGAACCTCCACCCCATACAACTGCCCCCTCCTCCTTGACTTCCCCCCACTCCCTTAACCAACCCCCATGCTCCCTGCCCCCTTACCAGCAGCAGGAGCTCGCAGCCGCGACACCTGGCCAGAGCCAGCTGCGCTCCCCTCGCTGTCCAGCAGGAGCGGCAGGCCAGAGCGCTGCCTGCACGGCAGCATGGCTACAGGGGCAGCGGGACAGTGTGGGAGGGGCCGGGGACTAGGCTTCCCAGCTGGGAGCTTGGAGGCCGGGCAGGACGGTCCCGCGGGCCGGATGTGGCCCGTGGACCGTAGTTTGCCCACGTCTGAAATATAGGCTTGAGCTGCAGCCCTCCTTATCCCCTTTAGTCAGGGCTGCAGGAGCCAAACCTCTGTTACAGATAAAGCTCCTAGCAGACATTGGTGTGATATTTCATTTTAGAGGTTACAGATCACAGGATAGATTTTCTGTATGTCTGACCATGACTTCGTAAAGCAAGCAGTATTGTGCTGAGAATTAAAATGGAACTGCTGAATTTACAATAAGCAGCAGGATTAACCTTGACATTTGACAGAACAAGCAGAATATATAATCATTATCTCTGGTACATGGACTTAATCCCAGTCCCATTTAGGAGAAGCACCTTCATAGCTCATTACTGCAGAATCAGTGCCTCACTCCTGGAATCAATTCCTTACTCTGAGACATAGCTTGACAGTTGGCAGAAATGACTATTCAAGAGAATCACTCTGGGATCTTTTGCTCTCCACAGTAGCCTGAAGGTGACAACACCATGCCTAAACTGAATTTGGCTTGAAAATAAAGATTACAAATTGTCATTTGGGAGTTTGGCTCTGGCAGTAGCCATCTTGCCAATATCATTTTTGCGACACCAGCAGCCTGGGCGGTGAGTGTCAGAGACCGCAAACCATGTTGCATCCTGTTGTAATACGTGTTTAACAATCCAGAGAAGAACATTGCTGTTTAAACATGAAATAGTTTGTTGACGTATGAAACATGAATGTTCCTCTTGGTCTCATTAAACCAGTTTTACAACAGCATAGTAATTGATGAGCACATGGTGGATGTTTGTGCTCTGTCTTCTGTAGAACACTCATCATGAGATCTAACCCCTAGGGGGTTGATTCTTCTTTCACTTTTGCTAGTGTTAAGCAGGAATTAATCCATGTAAATCAGGGAAGTTACAGTGTAAAACTGGTATAAATGGGAGGAGAAGCAGGTATTAGATATTGCAAAAGTTGTTAGCCATGCAACTCCCATGCTGAGAAACCACAATGATAGGCTCACTATAAACATCTAGATAGGTGACACAGAGACAAGGTGGGTGAGGTGATATCTTTTATTGGACCAACTCCTGTTGGTGTAAGAGACAAGCTTTTGAGCTACACAGATCTCTTCTTCAGCTCTCATCTCTCTATCACCTAGCTTGTGTCTGTAATATCCTGGGACCAACACAGCTACAACAAGACTGCAAGCAATAATGGTAGAAAGGTGATAGTCAAACTATGTAAGGGTTTGTAAGTATTTCCCCTCTATTGTATGTTTATGACTATGATGCCTCCTGAATCAGCTTTTGTTTTAACTATACTCTCAGGAAATATTCTTTACCTAAGAAAGACTCTGGATTCTGTTTTGCAAAGTAACTTCTGAGTAACTGAACAGATAGAGAACATCAGACTCTGTACCCAAACAAAAAGTGAGGACTGTGTTTTTCTCCGACAATGCTAAGAACAAGCAACAGGAATGCAAGCTGTCCTGTGCTGCCTCTCCAGTTTTCCTCAGCCCTTTTCTTGAGGGACCACTTCTAATAGTGATGAGGACAATCTCCATGCTCATTCAAATCCTTATCTTCTCTGCTGAAGCTGCTAGAAAGGCTCTCAATTAGAGTTCATTATTATATGGATTTTGCTGAAGTGCACGTGTATGCAACAGGGCACTGATCCACCACTCGCTGAAGTCAATGGAAAGTCTCCTACTGGCGTCAGGACCTGATCCAATGGTCATTAGGTACTGGGCTGAGACTACCAGTCAAGTGACACAGAAATAACTTTGGTTCACTGGTGTCAGATTTAAATGAGTGCTAACTTAGTAGTGAAGGGCTGCACATCCCTTTAGAAATCCCCTTAGACAGTCAGTGCCCTGCAAAACAGAGTCTTTCATAATGCTTGAATCCATTCACAGCTCTTGCTCCCTCTCTCTGCAGGACTTGTAAGACTCCTCCTTGAATCATTTTTTTGCAGATAGTTCCCTCAAAGATTAGGCCTTGGATTTCCATATTTAGCATTCTGTTCTTTTCTCATTGCACACACATGGCACCCACTAATATTAAAGGGAGTTAGACACATCCACTGGTAGCAGAATAGATACCTTAAACTGGGTGCATTACCTTATGGGAAGGGTCTTCAGGAAGATGCAAGTGCCGAAGACATCCTTGGGAGGATTTGTTTTATTTAAAATGAGCAATGGGTTCCTTCCATGGACTGTTTCTGCTACACAGAATCTCAGCAAAAAGTTGACAGAGACTGAAAAAACAGGGTTGGTTTGGAAATGGGTCCCATTTCATCAGAATCCTCAAGGGAGTTTTAGTTAAGTTGGTCAAGTTTTAGCCTGTATCGCTACTTCAAAAAGACAAAGGCAAAAATGAGGGTGGCTGGTACAGGAAATATTGTCAGATAGGGTTGCCAAACCATAAACAGGGGGGTTGGATCTTGCTTATTTATTGAAATCCCTGAATCCCTGCAATAGATTTCCAAAGAATGTTGTGGAATCCCCATCACTGGAAGAGTTTAAGAACAGGTTAGACAAACCCCTGTCAGGGATGATCTAGGTATATGTGGCCTACCTCAGTACAGGGGGGTGAACTAGATGACCTCTTGAGGTCCCTTCCAGCCCTACATTTCTATGCCCATATCTACTCCACAACTGCTACAGCAGCACAGCTATGGCATTGCAATACTGTACTGTACTGCTGTAGCACCATAGCGTAGAAACTTCCTACATTGACAGCAGGTGTTTTTCCATCTATATAGTTAATCCATCTCTCTGAGAGGTGGTAGCTAAGAATTCTTCTGTCAGCCTAGCCACATCTACACTAGGGGTTATGTCAACGTAACTACAGCACTCAGGGTGCAAAATTTTTCACAACCCTGAGCAATGCAGCTAGGTTGATCTAATTTTTAAGTGTAGACCGGGCCTATGATTCTCTTGTTGGGAGCTTCAGATTAGTGGCTCTAGTTTAGGCACATCTCTACAGAGCATCATTACTATATTAATCTTACCAAAATCAGTGAGGTTTTGAGACGTATCCACATGATGGATCTGTGGCCAAATACTGCTTCTCTGTCCTACTGAATGCAGCTCACCCATGGATACATAAGTATGAATCCAATGCATACTAAAAACAATAGGCCAGAATCTTTGGTCTGATAAGTCTAGTTTATGCGGCTTAGGTACAAACACAGAGAGGAGTGAAAGCATCCAGAGCTTGCCAGTAGAGCATTCTTTCCAGGTAGGTACTGCTCTGTCATCTCCTGCATGAGCTGTACCCCCTGCCTCCATGAGGGGACAAGGAGAGGAGCTCCACTATGCTTGTTCCTCCACTGGCATGCAGCGCATGAGGGATCCAGCTTTAACTTCCCCTGGGGCTAGATGGCTAAGGATCAGGAAGCCACAAGTGGCTACCAGTGACCTCTTGGCGCATGTGGGCATGGTGACAGCAGCACCTGTCAACATACCCAAGCTAGTCTTGATCTACCTAGCTTAAATAACTACAGTAGTGAAGCTGTGGCAGCACAGGATAGCTGCTGGAGTGCATACCCAGGGTGCTGGATGAGGTTGTACAGCTCATGCTGCCACAGCATCATTGCTATGGTTATTTAAGTTAGCTAGAGCAACGCTACTTTGGTATGTCTACATGTGCTTCAGTCACACCTCTGATGGCAATATAGGCATATCCTGTATCTGAGCGGGCTCAGGAGGGGTAGAGAATCTGCCCCAATATGAAAAGTGTGTGCACCATTGGGTTCAATCTTGTTTGGGTTCAAAGGGGCTCACACAGGAGCAAGGGGAGCAGCGTCGGGCTCTTCTACAGTCTTGTTGATTTGCGCCCCCCCTCCAATTCCTAATGTGACTAAAGAAATGTTTTTATTTTCAAACCATAGCCATTTTTGTTCCAGGGCTGCCCCAAAAGCAGAAAGTATCTGGAAGCACCCTCCATGCTTCCCAGCTTTTCATTTCTCTCTTAGTCAGATACAGCTGAACTAATTTCAACACATTTTAGTTAAAAACACAAATAATGCTCAGGAGCCGGAGTGCTGCCTAGTCATGCGACTTGAAGGAGCTGAGTTCTGAACCAGGGAGAAATGGAATTTTTAATGGCAAGGCTGATAGATTCTTAGCTAGTGAGGCACTACTGGGCACTGCAATAATTATACTGTCCTAATCAAGTGCTATGAAGTCTCAGCCTCACTGGCATTAAAAAAAAAAAAAAAGCACTAATGGAATCTCATCATAACAAGAGATTGTAAAGCATTCCGCAATATATTATATCTTGGCTTCTATAGAGGTTGCTTTTACTCATGGTGAGCACATCATCATAAGTGAAATGTGGGATCAGTGCCAGGCTGACATATTTTAGAGCAAATGTAAGAAGGGGAGGCATAATTTTTTCCAATCCCTTTTGACCCCCTCCTCTTCCAGGAGCTCCCATCACTCATTCTCTCTCCATGAGGCCCCCACACTCAACCTCCCTTCTCCATTATGCTCCCACCATTCTCACCCCTTTTAGCTTCCAATTTATGAACTTACTTTATTGCTACCTCTTCCAGCTCTAGAATTATGGCTCCTGAAGGGGCGTCATGGGATGGGAATAGTGCAGGAGCAGCGCCAGGGTTTTTGCCGCCCTAGGCAGCAGCGCTCCTCCTCTGAGCATTCGTCGGCGGGGGTCCTTCCGCTCCGCGTCTTCGGGGCACTTCGGCGGCGGGTCCCGGAGCGAGTGAAGGACTAGCCACCGAATTTCCGCCAAAGACCCGGACCGGAAGGACCCCCCCGCCGCCGAATTTCCGCTGAGGGCAGCTAAATGCCGCCCCCCAAATCATGCCGCCTTAGGCGACCGCCTAGGGTCGCCTAGTGGAAGCGCCAGCCCTGGAATGATGCTGTGTGTGTACTGTCTGCACATCTCTAGTATAAGCTATGTTTGGGATGAACTGATTAGATACATTAGTAAACAAACAAGTGGGTAAGAAACTATGCCAATGGTAGTGTGGCAAAGGCATTTGTGAGCGACACAAAGAACTAATTATAATTCTCACACTTCCCACCTCAAGCACAAAACCTTCAGGAGCTCCTGGCTTCCTTAAAGACACAATTGAGCCCTATGTATGTGAAACATTCCACCTGGTTCTGCTTGTGGAGAGAAACCCAAAGCCTGTGATTCAAACCCACCCCCCCACACCCAAACCCAGTTCTGTTTATGAATGGTCTGACTGCTGTCTGTACCTGAGCTGATCACTCCTCCCTGTCCACATGCAGTATCAGATAGCCCATGAAAAATTATATCTGAGTAATTCTGAGTAAGTAAGGGCTAGAAGGAACAAATTCAGGCATGTTAAAGAAAAGGAAGTGTGTGAAGGGATAAGAGATAGTATTCCTCTGGGGTCAGAGGCCTTCATCTGGCTGGCTGACTGGCTGAAAAGACCAGCAACTTAATTGTCTGAGCCTCATAAAAGGAGGAACAGGAAACTGGGGAAGGGGGACTGCAATACCTGCCAGAGGGTGGAACATCTCCAAAAAACAGAGAGGAGAGTGGGGAAAGTCCTGTTATCACAAAGGGCTCTGAGGTCAGAGCCAGGAACTTTTGGGTTGATGAACTCTTGGGATGTGGGACAGACTTGGGGAAAAGGAACTAAACTGTACAGCCTTTCTCGGGAAACGATGAGAAGTTTTGATCCTGTTTTTGTTAAGAAGGCTTGAAATAAAACCCACAGCAATTAATTGGACTGGAGACTTCTGTGTCTGGATTCTGTGAGAGGGCCTCAGACAGGATTTCCCCAGTGGGGGAGCTGGCTCTTCAGGCATCAGCCTCCATCCAGCTGGAAGAGGATGTTATAAGGTAGGCCAAATCCTTCACCAAGGAACATTTTTCTGTCAGAAACGGCCTGCGGTCATTAGGAGGATGCATATTATAATATGCCACCAGTTTGATACACACACCAGAATCTCAGGATGAGAATGCCAAATGCCTTTTCTGTCACCATTCTGCTGCGCCTAATGCTGTTATGCCAAGGGTGTGCCCTCGTTTGAGGAATCATTAGGAGGGTAAGGAGCCATGTTCTAATGGAGCACTCTTGCTCTCCTGGAAGAAGGAAGGAGATGTGCTATTAAAATGAGGATTACACCACTGTCCTGTAGGTAAATGTTCTTGTCTGGATTTGGATGGAGTTTATAGCGTTTGTTTTTTCAACTCACCCAGGATGAATCCAAATCAATGACTATTCTCAAACAGCGCAGGCAAGCATGTCCTGTCTAGTACACAGACATCTTTGTAAGATCAAGGAAATCTTATAAGTATTGCTTATGTAAATTGTAGCTGATTGGGTGTGTGTGAGAGAGAGACCATTTAGAAAAGCTGGATGAGCACAAGTCCATGGGGCGGGATGCACTGCACTGCATCCGAGGGTGCTAAAGGAGTTGGCGGATGTGATTGCAGAGCCATTGGCCATTATCTTTGAAAACTCATGGCGATCGGGGGAGGTCCCAGATGACTCGAAGAAAGGCTAATGTAGTGCCCATCTTTAAAAAAGGGAAGAAGGAGGATCCGGGGAACTATAGGCCAGTCAGCCTTACCTCAGTCCCTGGAAAAATCATGGAGCAGGTCCTCAAGGAGTCAATTCTGAAGCACTCAGAGGAGAGGAAAGTGATCAGGAACAGTCAGCATAGATTCACCAAGGGCAAGTCATGCCTGACTAACCTAATTGCCTTCTGTGATGAGATAACTGGCTCTGTGGATAAGGGGAAAGCAGTGGATGTATTATTCCTTGACTTTAGCAAAGCTTTTGATATGGTCTCCCACAGTATTCTTGCCAGCAAGTTAAAGAAGTATGTGCTGGATGAATGGACTATAAGGTGGATAGAAAGCAGGCTAGATCATCAGGCTCAACGGGTAGTGATCAATGGCTCCATGTCTAGTTGGCAGCCGGTATCAAGCGGAGTGCCCCAAGGGTTGGTCCTGGGACCGGTTTTGTTCAATATCTTCATTAATGATCTGGAGGATGGCGTGGATTGCACCCTTAGCAAGTTTGCAGATGACACTAAACTGGGAGGAGTGGTAGATACGCTGGAGGGTAGGGATAGGATACAGAGGGACCTAGACAAATTAGAGGATTGGACCAAAAGAAATCTGATGAGGGTCAACAAGGACAAGTGCAGAGTCCTGCACTTAAGATGGAAGAATCCCATGCACTGCTACAGACAAGGGACCGAGTGGCTAGGCAGCAGTTCTGCAGAAAAGGACCTAGGGGTTACAGTAGACGAGAAGCTGGATATGAGTCAACAGTGTGCCCTTGTTGCCAAAAAGGCTAATGGCATTTTGGGCTGTATAAGTAGGGGCATTGCCAGCAGATCGAGGGATGTGAGCATTCCCCTCTATTTGGCATTGGTGAGGCCTCATCTGGAGTACTGTGTCCAGTTTTGGGCCTACACTACAAGAAGGATGTGGGAAAATTGGAAAGAGTCCAGCAGAGGGCAACAAAAACGATTAGGGAGCTGGAGCACATGACTTATGAGAAGAGGCTGAGGGAACTGGGGTTATTTAGTTTGCAGAAGAGAAGAATGAGGGGGGATTTAATAGTTGCTTTCAACTACCTGAAAGGGGTGGTCCAAAGAGGATGGATCTAGACTGTTCTCAGTGGTAGCAGATGACAGAACAAGGAGTAATGGTCTTAAGTTGCAGTGGGGATATTAGGAAAAACTTTTTCACTAGGAGGGTGGTGAAGCACTGGAATGGGTTACCTAGGGAGATGGTGGAATCTCTTTCCTTAGAGGTTTTTAAGGTCAGGCTTGACAAAGCCCTGGCTGGGATGATTTAGTTGGGGATTAGTCCTGCTTTGAGCAGGGGGTTGGACTAGATGACCTCCTGAGGTCCCTTCCAACCCTGAGATTCTATGTTAATTGAGTCTGTGGCAGAACTGTCCTCAAAAGGTGTATAGATGCCATTCACTCTGCCCAGCACGAATTGAAGTAATCTCTCTCACAAACTCTCTGCGTGACTTCAAGCTATGTCTTTCCCTCTCCATAGAAGAAGGTAGACATTATATATCCCTCCCCACCATGGAATTAGAGAAATCCTCCAAGCAGTATATAGTGGAAGGAAGCTTGGGTAATGCCAGTGGGGTTCAGTATAATCTTCTGAAGACCCAGCAGCTAGTAAGCTCAGGGTGCTGCTGATCTTGTTGAGAACTAACATAGCTCCTATATGACACCCTCTTCAGGTCACATCTCAGCTCAGCCCCTAGGTGACCTGATGAGGTCAGTATGCAGTACTGAGCCTGTAATGAGAGACTACCTATGCCTCACTGAGCTCCAGGTAGGCCTCTTTGGCTCATAGACTCAATGTGGAACATATGGGCATCTCCTTTGTCTCTGTGTCAGTGCAATTGTTGCCCTCTCTGTTTTTTACCTCACTTGCCTCAATCTATGTGACCTTAAGACTGTCAGGTGCTGTGCTGAAACCAGTGGCTGATGTAACCCTTACCTAGAATTGCCAAACCCAGAAAGCATCCTCCCTCAGCCATCCTTACCCCTCCCTGTATTGTCCCTGGCTAATCTATCTCTTCTTCCAACCGAGCCTTAGCTCAAAAGACCTGTGAAAGCTACTTGCACACTCTCCCTCTGCCCTCACTTTCCTGAGAGTTGGGGGGCAGGAGTGTTTTTTTTTTTTCATCTGTTTAGAATGAGCTTCTGGGATTGTGGGTAGTGTGCAGAGCAACTAATTAGTGGCTGATGCCTCAGGGGCTTAACTTGCACCTCTTGATCTAGCAATGCCTTGATACAACTATTCCAGCAGTACCTGGCTGAGCATGTGGGGCCTTGTGAAAGCCTTTGAAAATCTTGAATAGGCAGCCACCCCCTTAACCATGCCCAGACATGCTCTCTGGGAGCTTTCAACCTCTGGAGCAGGGGTAGTCAATTATTTTTTGTGGAGGTCTGAATTTCTTGGTCAAGGGACAGTCAAGGTCCAGACTCAGAGAAAATAACAACAATAATAATTAATAATAAGTGCATAAAAGATTTTGGGGTCTGTTCTGCCTGCAGTCTGCCTATTGACTACCTCTGCTCTAAAGCATTCAGAGGATTTAGGCACTACTACCAAGCTACTCCGAAAATCCTAAATGCCTGAACATACACTGAGTCCCATTTGCACTGCACAGCAGGCTACTTGCAACTGCATACTTTTTTTTTTTTTTGCTATCTGTTTTGCAATGTGAAGACCAAAGGATAATTAGTGGGAGCTAATTAGGCTTTTACTGGCTGATCTCCATCCAGGTCTTCCAAGAATCTGGATTGACATTGTTTATTGAAATAAATGTGTTTCTGGATCTTTATATAACTAGTATTAAAATTATTAAACAAAAAAATCCAGAAAACATATCACCAAAGCTAAACTGTTGTTAATAATACTAAAAAGAAAGCAATACAACAGTTAAATCAAATCAGGGTCAAATCAATAAGTTAGTTTCAATATTCGATTAATCAATCATCAGATTAATACACACCCAAAATAGTCAATCCATATAAATTCTAACAAGGAATCTAAGGAAATGGCTGTCCATTTATTTATAAACACTCACTAAAAGACCTATACCAAAGTCAATCAGATCTGTAACTCAGTGCTAGTTAAATAACTTAAGACAGACACCAAATTATTATCTAATATCTGATCTACAATCTCAGAGCCAATTATAAAACTTCCTCCTTAGATTTCAGTTCTTGCATGGTGAGTACCCCTTCTCCCAGTCCCCTCCCCCACAGAGATTGTGTCATACAGACTTTAACAGAACACTTCAGATAACCAGAAATTTGGCAAATCTTAATCTACCAGAAATTCTTAATGATAATTTCAAATCTCTTAGCACTTTTGAATACACTCTGATTAATTTTATGAGACCCATATTTAGGGCTGTTTAAACCTTGGTGTGATGGGATGTCCACCCCCACACAAGCTCTGAGCAGGTTAATGTGGGCCAGAAGGGGCCAGTTAACCTTAGATGTTGCACCTGGAGGGGAAGTTAGGGATTGTAGGGTTGCCAACTCTGAAGTTATTCTGGGAGATTTTTTTCCCCTAACATGACGTAACGTCATTTTCTTAAAACAGCCTATTCAAATCTGATTGCTTTCAATAGTCAGTGGGAGATTGAGTCTGATTCCAGGAGACTCCAGGCCAATCCTGGAGGGTTGGCAACCCTAAGGGATGGGTAGGGCCTACTGGCGGATGAAGGGATGGGTAGGGCCTACTGGCAGGGGGGAGGGATAGCTCAGTGGTTTGAGCATTGGCCTGCTAAACCCCGGGGTGTGAATTCCCTCCTTGAGGGGGCCACTTAGGGATCTGGGGCAAAATCAGTACTTGGTCCTGCTAGTGAAGGCAGGGGGCTGATGACCTTTTTAGGATCCTTTCAGCTCTGTGAAATAGGAATATCTCCATATATTAATAACCCGAGCTGGGATAGGATTATAAACCAGGAAGTGAGCAGAAAGAACTGTAGGGAGGAGGTTTGTAGTCACTCTCTAGAGGGAAAGGAGATGACCAGGTACAAGGAGGAAACCTAGCAGGAGAATAAGACCTGAGATCCTGCTCTGGAGTGGAGAGTCTGGTAAGAGGCCAAGCAGGGTAAAGTAGCCCTGCTGAGCAGCGGAATCTCTGCAGGAAACCTGAGATAGACAAGCAGGTAGAAAGGTGGAGGTAGGAAGGAACCAAGGGAAACAGCAACAGACTCTGAGACTGAGCAAACCTGGACTGCTAGTCATAGGGGCCTGGGTTCCTCTACCAGCCACTGGGAAAGTGGCACAGGATCTGGAGATGTGGAATGAAAGATTGTTTGAGGCAGCATCTGGAAAGTTTGTCTGGTGAGACTTTGATAGCCTGGGGTGGGGAGAAGAGACTGTATAATGATCTGGCTGGAGGGCTGAGTCATGAAGAGAGAGTGTATTGAGTCATAAGGGGAGAGAGAGGGGCTACAGCACAAACAGATGGGATGAGAACTAATTCCCAGACCTGGCCACAAGGAGGGGCCTCGGGAGTGGACCAGTTTACACTTGGGAGCTTTCTTTCAGGTGCCTTCCCCATATTGGCTTTAGGGGTACACACACACCTGCATGCACACAGTCACACTTTCACACCCTAATGTTAAAGAATATAAAAAGTTTAGATCATCCCCCCCAGATGATGAAGAAAAAAATTAAAACAAGATACTTAAGATAACTGTGAACCCCTCAGCTCTCAGTCTTCTGGACTCTCTTAGAAAAGGAGCTGAACTGCAGTCAAGGAGCCAGACAGTGAAATTCTGTAGGAACAGTGCTTTGGGCCTCCTGTGGGTTCAGAGAGAGACTGGTCAAAGGCTGGTGTAGCCTGGTTGTTGATGCCATGTGTCAAGGCTGATTCCCCACCCTGCCACTTCGAGTGCAGAAGGTGGGAGCCCTCAAGGATTCTAAAAATTAATACTGGCCACTCCAGGCGTGTATTAAACTCCCAAGGTTACAGCTTTTCTCTGACCTTGGAGGGATAGATGCTGCCACCATTCAAGTGCAACCCCCCTTTTTAGAACCCAGAAAGGCACACTTGGGAATTCCTTCCTGTGGGGTACCCTCAAGCCCTCTCTCTCTCTCTCTCTCTCTCTCTCACACACGAACTGAGAAAGAAAACAAAGGAAATCAGCTGTTGCCACCAGCTAATTAAACGACATATGCACAAACCTCTTAGGGACACAAAAATCCAATGCTGTTCTTAAAAAAAAGGTAAATTTTATTAAAAACAAAAAGAAAGAAAATACATCTGGAACTTAGGCTTTTTGCTAGGTTTTAAAAAAAACAATTACAGGGATTAAGCATCAAGATAGCTTCTTGAGGTCCAGCTTAAAGGTTACAAGCAAAACAAAAGCACCTGGGGTTAGCACAGAGGAGTCCACAAGCCATAAAGAAATAAGAGATAAACCTAACCGTGTCTTCCTAGACATTTCCTGATCTACTTACATATCTGGGGTTTCAAATGAGTAGTTTCTAGGTATGATCTGATGATTTTCATACCTGGCCCAAAGCTTTTTACAGCATAGTTCCAGCCCTGTCTCTGCTCTGTTCCCTCTCTCCAGAGAACAACCACAGACAGACAAAAGGGAAAGTTTTTTTCCCAATTTTAAAAAGTTCTAGCCTTCCCATTGGCTCTTTTGGTCAGGTGCCCACTCCCTTTTACCTATGGATTTTTTAAACCCTTTACAGGTAAAGCAAGTAGAGAACAGCTACCAACAGGGATTTTATAGCTAACTGGCTGGCTGGGTGTCCATAAAAGGGAGCTACCCCATCATTTATCACACCATGGCTTCCTCTCCCCAAGATGGCTGGAGATTCTGGAAGGTCAGCCTTCCCTTGGGTGGCTTGTTGACTCAAAAGGTGAGGCTTCTCAGCCTTATCTTTGATTCTTATGGTTTGTGAGCTTTGCTTACCTCATCTTGCAGTGCTGCTGTCCAAGGCCTTTGGACAAGACAGGTGCGAGGCCTATCTGGGAGCAAAAAATAGTCAGTGTTTTTGCATACCCCTGAGACTGTCTATGGACCCCTCCCCCTACTTCCCCCAAAAATAAAAAAAATGGATAGGTGAGACCACTATGTGGAAGTTGGCATGATCTTACCTGACATTGTCTCACCAAAGTTTGACACAATACTGTAAAAATAGCTTATTGCAAGGGTTCTTTTTCAACAACCAGTCACTCAAGATTCATTCACCAGCAAAATTTAAAAAATAAATTTGCATAATGTATGACTATTGTTGTCATTCTTACAAACATGACAACATCCAGTAATCCTTCTAGTTTGGAACTTGGCTATAAGTCAAACAGCTTGTCTTCTGGACTCTTCATCTTGAGAGAGAAAAAGTTATTCTAAAACCTATCAAGAAGGAAACGCATTTAAGAAATCAAGTATTTAATGTTTATATAAGGTCTGGATTCCCATACATGCTATTTCTCTCAGCACAAGCAACACCCATTTTTTGTACTGCAGTAACCATCTGAAGGACCTGTGGTAGAAGGGAGACTGTGGCCACTGAGATCTCCTTACAGCAGACTATGACTGGAGGGCTTGTTGCCTGATCTACATTGCCAGAAGTTGGTATAGACCAGTGTTGAATCTGCCCCTACTTTTTACAACAGTGATAGTGAGGGGTTGGAGCAATTAATCAAAAATTAGTGCCAAAGGGTTCTAATCTCAACCAGGGTCTGTTTGTGCTAGATGTTGTACAAACATGCTCCCTGGCCTAGAAAATTTACAATCTACTATAAAAGAGGAAGAATATTCCAGGGCTTAGGACACTAGCCTGTGATCTGGAAGACCCACATTCAAGTCCCTGCTTTGCCACCGGCTTCCTGTCTGACTTTGGGCAAGTCACATAGGTCCAGGTTTTCAAAGGTAAAGATTCAGAGGTGCTCCGATACTATGGTGATTTGTGGGTGGGCGGGTGGGTGGGCACGTAAGTACCTATGATAGATAGGTAAGAGAGAGCAAGTTGCAACAAGTTAGTGTAACAAACAATGGAACGGAGGAGCTAGGAAAGGGGGATGAAGATATAACAGGAACATGTGGTTTCATAGACAAGCTGTGTGAACTTGATGCCTCTGCATCATATGAACTTTTCTGTTTGATCAATCAAATGAGCTCTTCTCTGCTGCTGCTCAACTTAGCATTGTTACTTGGCTGATTGCTTGTAGGTCTTCAGGAGGGATTTGAAGGAGGAAGAGGCAGTTGTCTGACAGAATAGTTCAACTACTATTGAATACTGTAATATTATTTTACTGGTGTGTGGGGACCTAAAAATGCAGGTTTCCTGCATCAAGAAGGCCTTGGGTAGGCCCTCTGTAATGGAGCAGAAGGTGAATTTTACCGTGATGTCTGCACAGGATTGTCAGCACCAAAGTTGCCCTTGTAAAAGAATTCAAGCATGTAATTTTTTTTCCAAAAGGGGGGAGGGGGAAAGAAGATTTGGAGCCACTAACTTGATACAAACATTAAAGGGATTTTGCATGCTTATGTTTCTTTCCTTAGAGACAAATTGTACTGTTTTAGGTTGCTATGGTTTCTGGTTTCCTTGGTTACCCCTTTTGTGGTTGGTTGGGGGAACACATGGGGATGAAGGGAAGGAGAAGTCCAAAAAAGATGGGAACCAATTGAAAAGAGCATGGAGAATGCTGATGATCTGTAGGTTTTCCTAGGGAGAAACAACAAAAGGCAAATATCCTGGCTTTGTTTTGTCCTTTTAGGTGTTTTTTTTTTATTATTATTTAAAAAGTGAAAATATTGTATAGTGAAATTGGGCTACAGTATTCTCTGAAGATGAATATTTCAGATTCCCTTAAATTTAGAATGATGAGAAAATCAATTGATAGAAAAGAAATATGGAGCAAAATTAGGGTATGCTCAGCTGTGGAGCCTCCTGACATCTCCAGCAATCTATAATGATATAATAACTCATGTGGTTGGGGAAATCATAATGTCCATGGATGATATCTGACAGTGGTAGAAGAATTTGATGGCTGTGTTTTTTGCCAAAAAATGTCCACCATGCTCAGTGGTTTCTCCCCGCCAGTGGCAGTAATGGTGGCAGCACCACTATAAACAAGGTGCAGGTGGGTGCTGGCACTTTGACCACTATACCATATAACCCTGCTCAGTGCAGGTCTAAAGGACATTTGGTAAACACCCTGGCAGCTGCAGTATCCCTTTGCACACTCCAGTTTCCAGTGTTGTTACCATTAGTGGAATGGAGCTGGTGATAGCAATGGTGGAACTTTTATGGCAAAAAGCCTGGGGTAGACAAGGCCAATAAGTAGCATGCTTCCAAATACAAGTGCTTTCTCAGCAGTGCCCACCCACAGAATAAACCTAAGAATGGGATTGGTGAATGTGGAGGGTGAAAGTAACTAAGAAGGTTCATGCTGTGTCAATATCTTGGAGCTCTGGCTTATTTGTTTCATATCAAATCTAAGTATACAGTTTATTGCTGACTACGGCTGAATTCCACTTGAGGTCGATTCTATGAAAATAGAAAGGCAACCTTCATCAAAACATACAGTTGTTGTTGTAACTGGATTTGAAGAAGTTTTACAGTTCTGATAGCTTGAAATTGTGACATGTGACATGTTATAAATCAGGGCTTTTATGTATCACAGATGGAGCAATAAATGCCATAATAGATTTACTGGTTATTGCTGCTCTGATAAAAGGGTCATTAGAAATTGTAGAACTCTAAACGTTAATGGGAAGATGTTGTAAATACTATAAATGAAGAGAATGAAAGAACGTGATATATTAGTCATCTGAGGTCACTTCTTAATTTATAACAGTTTTCTAACAATGCAGAAGAAGCAGGGGGTTGCCTTTCGAGGAAATAGAAAGTGCAAATTCAGTTACTGCCACTTATAAGAACAACCTTTGTGACAGCTCCTTTACAGCACTGTTCTGATAGGGCCTAATCTAAAGCACATTCATATCACTGGGATTTGGATCAGCCCATATACTTAGTGTATGTATGCACTGCAGTTAAAAACACATTGCTGGCCTGTGCCAGCTGACTTGGGCTTGGGCTAAGGGGCTGTTTAATTGCCGGGAACCTCCCAACTTGCAGGGTCCTAGAGCCCAGGAACAAGCTCGAGACCAAATGTCTACACTGCAATTTAAAAGCCCCTTAGCGCACGAGCCCTGTGCCTGAGTCAGCTGCCATGGGTCAGCTGTTGGTTTTTAATTGTAGTGTAGACACACCTTGTGTGGACTGCACTCAGAGCATATATGAAAGCTTAGAATAGTGCATACATAATGCACTGCAGACTTTACTATGAGTATTTATGAGTGATACATTCACAAAAATAAACGAACTCATCCTGAACCTGTAGCTAATCAATGAGTGTTTTGCCTGAATCAGAACTGCAGCATTGGACCCAATGACACTAATTTAGCAACATGATTCAATTTAGCTGGCCTGCATGTAATGTCTGACCAATGATCCCATAAAAATTCAAATACGAAAATGGTCTTCAAGTGGACACCCTCAATTTCCAAAACTGCTTATAGGCAGAGCTGCTGGTGCCACCTGTTGTTAAGGTTGCCCGACTCTTCCCATTATAAGATTGTTTTCAGATGTTAATAACATTAACTGTTTAGGCTACATTTTTCCATGTGGGGTATCTGCCTCAGGCTTATTATTTATTAATAATAATAATTTCAGCCAAAAAAGCTCTGCGTTTCTCAGAACCAGGCTAGGGAAAAATACATTGCTTTCCCTTTTCTTTAAGAAGATCTAATGCTCCCATGCTTTAGGGTAGGGACTTGAAATTTGATAGTGGTGTGGCCTTTTTGTCAGGCATTTGCCTTTTGGTCCCCATGAAAGTTTGCCCAAATTTGGCAAGTTATAAACCTTTGAAAAATTGCAGTTCGCACGTGTTCTATAGAAACTTCTTAGAGCTTTGCAGCTAAATTCCCTAAGATTCCATCCACAATGGGATGGAAGGTTGCCTATGCAACTTTAATTTGGCCCCATTGTGCATATGTATTAACTATGGTCTTTAATTACATGATCATATATTAGTTTTTACACAGGGTGGACTTGCTCAGGATTGTGTAATGAAAGTTGCATGGGCAACCTTAATTCAGGCATTTCTTAATTTTTGAGTGCTTACTGAAGTTGTTGCAAAGTCAATATTCTTGGCTTCTCTGATTGGTAAGTGTGGCATGTAGCACACCAGCAACACATTGCGGATTTTGTTCTGACCTAGTGAGAGAGGCATATCAGTTCTATTTATGCAACAGAATCTGACCAGGCATATTTCAGAAGTGTTTTCAGTAATAGATGATGATCTAAGTGGTTTAGCATTCTATACTGGAGAAGTAAAAGGAGGATAGGCAAATCATTTGTTAATTTCTCATTGAGTCCATCTATGGAATCTAAATGTTTTATAGAATATAACTTATATATAACTTAATTATAGAATATAATGTTGTTGTTATAATTGCTGTAACGTGCATTAGAGCACTTTGAAAGATGAATCCAGCAAAATTAGAGTTGTTTGAATAATAAAAAAAAAATCACTTAATATTTGTGGAAAGAGTACTGAGGTTTTTTTCAGTATGATCTGTGGATCATGTTTTATTTGAATAGTCAGATAACTGCCAGATATTAATGAACATATTCTCAAATCCTGTAACTTATTTGTAACAAAAGACCATTGTTGTACATTATACTCTTGTTTTAAAATGTTTCAATCATCCAATCACGGAGCAGGAACAATGCCATAGACTTACGGTATTTTAGGATTGTGTCTTAGGTGACCAACAACAAAATACAAATAACAAAGCATGAATAGTTAAAGAGTTTGTGAACATCCCACAGGGTGGAAAATTTTCAACTAAATTATCTGTGAAACATTTACAAATAATGAAGATAATTAGGACCAGTTTGTGAACTGAAAAAGGTGATGATGCATATTATTCATAACAAATAGTTTGACCACATGTAAGTACCATACAATTTTTTTAATGATGCTGACACATGTCAGAAAATAGTGAGGGCAAGAAATATCTTAAACCAACTGATCAATTGGTCTATACCATTCAGAATTACCTGATTTAGGTACTGATCCTGCAAAGACATAAACACGTGCTTAGCTTTATGCACTGGGAGTAATCCTATACAATGTATGATAAATTCATCTCTAGGGTATCACCAGTGATACCACTGTGATACCACCACTGTTCATTTTATTTTCTACTTAGTTTCATTTCTAGTTCTCAATAATAGTACAATATTTTGCTTTTATAACACTAATTATTTTATTTACTTATTGGGAGCAGTGTGATTGGCCTTGCTGCCCCTTATCAACTTCAGTGGTTAGCCAAAATTTGAGGCCCTACAGGTTGTCTTTATTTAGGGTTGCCAATTTTCTGATTGCAGAAAACCAAACACCCTAGCCCTGCCCTTGCCCAACCCCTTCTCTGAGGCTCTGCCCCCCTCACTCCATCCCCCCTCCTTCAGTCTCCCCAACTCTTGCTCACTCACTCATTTTCACCGGGCTGGGGCAGGAGATTGGAATGTGGGAGGGGGTGAGGGCTCCAGCTGGGGATGCAGGCTCTGGGGTGGGGCCAGAAATGAGGGGTTCAGGGTGCAGGAGGGGGCTCCGGGCTGGGGCAGGAGGTTGAGGTGCGGGGGGATGAGGGCTCTGGCTCAGTGCGGGCTATTGGGTGGGACTGGGGATGAGGGGTTTGAAGTGCGGGAGGGATCTCAGGACTGGGGCAGGGGGTTGGGTGTGGGAGGGGGTGAGGGCTCCAGCTGGGGTTGTGGGCTCTGGTGTAGGGCTGGGGATGAAGGGGTTGGGGTGCAGGAGGGGGGTTCGGGTGCAGGAGGGGGGTTCAGGGTGCAGGAGGGAGCTCAGGGCTGGGGGTGGGAGTGCGGGAGGGAGTTTGGGTGCAGGAGGGGGTTGGGGGTGCAGGTACTGGGCGGCGCTTAGCTCAGCCGGCTCCCAGAAGCGGCCGGTATGTCCCTGCAGCCCCTAGGCATAGGGGTGACCAGGGGGCTCCATGCGCTGCCATTGCCCGCAGGCGCCACCCCTGCAGCTCCCATTGGCTGCAGTTCCCAGCCAATGGGAGCCGCGGAGCTGGTGCTTGGGGCAGGGCAGCGCGCGCAGCCTCCCTGGCCATCTCTATGCCTAGGGGTCGCAGGGACATGCTGTCTGCTTCTGGGAGCTGCATGGAACCTGCCTTAGACCTGCTGCATCGCCGACCAGACTTTTAATGGCCCGTTCAGCAATGCTGACTGGAGCCGCCAGGGTCCCTTTTCAGTCGGGTGTTCTGGTCAAAAACCAGACACCTGGCAACTCTCCCTAACCCCTCCACACACACATGCCTTGAATTTTCCTTTGCTTTGGGTGATGATATGTGCCTATGTTTTTGGTGAAGGCGCCTATTGTTTCAGCTACCTGGTTCCATAAAGGAACTTAATGGCTTCTTCCATGGAGTGCTGGTTATGCCCAACTCATAACAGTATTTTACAGACATATGAAGACAAGGGTGCTTCAGGGGAAAATTTGTCCAAGGAAACCTTTTCATTGACATTTATAGAACATATCCTGAAAATATTCCTCTTCATAATGTGCCAAATTCATCTCTGCACCCACTCTGCTGAAGTTTGTGGCATTGCCTCCAGGAGGAATTTAAGCTAATTCCTTTGCATAAGGGCTAGATTCTACAAATGTGTCTATGTGGGCAGATCCCTGCAGAGCACAGTAGAAATCCAGGTGGATCCGTTTGCAGGATCTAACTCTTTTGCATTTGGCTTTTAATGTGGAGAATTTGGCTTTTAATCTTAATTGATAGGAGCTAGTGTTTTTCCTGCCTGTAGAGTTTTTGGTTGTTGTGGGGGGATTGTTTTTGCCCCCCCACACACACTTGAATTCACTCATGATAGGTACACTAGTGCTGTTAATACCTTTGTTCATTAATCTATCTCTTCACTGGGCTTTTTACTTAGCTTGAATTTCTGTCCTTGTTTTTTTTCTTTCCAATAACAAAGTAACTATGTTCCAGGCATTTTCAGATGATTTAAACATGATTTTAGCATACAGCTCAGCACCCAATATTATACCAACCTTGTAATTGCTGTAGTTATAGAGTCACATTGTACTGAATCCATTGTTCTTGTGTCCACTAGCAAAGCACATGAAAATAACACTATGTATTTCCCAAACAAAGAACTTCTTTAACTTTGAGTTAAGGTTGCTAACTACCAGTAAAAACTGTAAAAAGCAAGGAAATAGGCAACTGAGTCATGCAGCATCCATTCTACACTCCACTCAGTTTTTTTCTTGATTTCAGCTGCCTCTTTTTCATTCTTCACAGTCCATACCACTCCACTGTCATCCAAAACAACCAAAAAGGTGCCCTTGAATCCTGACTACACGTATTGCTCATACCTTTATGTGTTTTTGATAATTAACATGGGTTTGGTGTTGCTTTCATAAATTATAGTGTCTATTGTAATAGCCCCAAGCACTAAAAAATCTTGAGTCAGGCCACAAAATCATGAGATTGGCTTAAAAATCATGAAATCCTAAAAGTCAGGATTTGTTTGTTTTATTTTCCTTCTGGATTTTGAGTCTTTTATAGGTCAAATTTTCAAGTTTTTCTCTGCAACCACGAGGGACAGAAAAAAAGAAAGCTGAGATTCTCCCATTATCACATGACTTCGGAAGCTGGAGTTTTAAGAAAAACACAAATTGTCAGAGTTGGCATCACTGACTGAGTATGTAGTGCTGTTCAAAGTTTTGCATTGGTATGTGTACTGCAGGTTAGTAAGGCAGGGTGTCAAATAGCAAAAATGGCTGAGCGATATATTTTCCATAATGTTTAACAAACTAAATGTGAACCTAATAGCTTTCTTTGACAGAGTAACAAGGGGAGGGGGGGAGCGGTAGACGTGGTATATCTTGACTTTAGTAAGGCTTTTGATACTGTCTCACGTGACCGTCTCATAAACAAACTAGGGAAACACAACCTAGAAAGATGGAGCTACTATAAGGTGGGTGCATAGCTGGTCAGAAAACTGTTCCCAGAGAGTCGTTTTCATTAGTTCACAGTCAAGCTGGAAGGGCATAACAAGTGGAGTCCTGCAGGGATCAGTTCTGTGTCTGATTCTGTTCGATATTTTCCATCAATGATTTAGATAATGGCATAGAGAGTACGTTATAAAGTTTGTGGACAATACCAAGATGGGAGGGGTTGGAAGTGCTTTGGAGGATAGGATTAAAATTCAAAATGAACTTGACAAACTGGAAAAATGGTCTGAAGTAAATAGGATGAAATTCAATAAGGACAAATGCAAAGTTCTCTACGAAGGAAGGAACAATCAGTTACATGTGTAAGCAGGGTCTGAATGAATGCTTCCCTGACAGCTAGCTGGGATGGGAAGAGACTTTGGGTGTGTTTATGTAAATACAGTTTGCTCCTACTCTGCATACATATTCAGCAGAGACACTGGTGTCAAAGTGATCAACTTTGGCTGGTGTTGGATACAAATTACCTTAGTACTGAATGCAGAGGTAGTGAAATATGCTTACCAGTGTTGTAATTATTGTAGGAATACAGGAAAGCAGGACTGTGCTTAACCTGTCCCAAATGAGGGGGCCACCCTTAGTTGAAAGAACCTCGTTAAGCCAGGGGCTCGAATGTCAAAGCCCTATAAAAGTAAGAGGGGTGGGGACAGGTATGCTTAACCAGGAGGCTACATGCCCTCAAGGGTCTTCCCTAGACTGGTTTAACCTGTTCCTTCCCTCTGTTAAAAAAATAGAGCTAAATAGGCTGCATTAGGAGCCTCTTTGTTATGTTAAATGCTAATCAGAGCTGAAATCAGTTGTGGAAGGACTGTGTTTCTGCCCTGCCTGCTGAAAGCTGAAAATCACTAAGAGACTGATGTGCACAGATCACAGCGGAGTGGCAGGTGGCAGCAGAAGGCAATTGCCAGTCAGCTGGTGAACAAGTGGTTGGTGCGGTGGAGAGGCGTGATGAACGGCTGGTGGAGAGGTGCAGTGAGAGGGATGCACAGGCGACTGACAGGAGTGGCTAGTGGGTGGCTGGAAGAGAGGGGTGGCGAGCGAGTGCCCGAGCAGCGGAGTGAGTAAGGTACCTCTTAAACCCACCCAGGGAGGGAGGTGAACTCTGCAGATGCACCTCTGAACTCTGGGTCTGCACTGACCAAGTACAGCAACTGTGAGTAGGGTGCAGAGACGGGTCGGGCACGTGAAAGGGACTTTTGGTTGCTGGACTTAATAACCTGAGGGGAAAAGGACACTGCCCATCCTACTTGGGGGTGGGTCTTTTAGTCATGGTTTATGTTTATGAACCCTGTTGGCGGTGTTTTCCCAAATTAACGCTGAGTTACTTCCCTCCTTTAATTAAAAGTTTCTTTTCTACACTCAAACTCTGTGCTTGCGAGTGGAGAAGTATTGCCTCATAGAGGCGCCCAGGGATGGTGTGTAAATTTCCCAGGTTACAGGGTGGGAGCTTGAGCCGGTTCTGGTGGTATCAAGGGAAAGGAACCCCTAGATATTGAACCCGGCCCTGGTTGCTGCTGGCTGCACTTGGCAGAAGGGTTAAACACACATACAAAATGGGAAATGATTGCCTAGGAAGGAGTACTGTGGAAAGGGATCTGTTAAACATTTTGTATCTGCTTTATTTTTCTATATTTATGCTCTTTATCTTTTTGCAGCTCAGGAAAACGATGATCAAAAAAAGATTAATCAGGTTTACTTTTTATTTCTAGTACCTCCTGGTTCTCCAGTGCTTGCACAATGTTGCACACTTTAACACCAAAGGAAACAAAACTGTTGATCAAAAAAGGAATGTAAAGTCATAAAACATTCCTATTAGTAGCAGGTTTTGTAAAAGTTTATTTTAAACAAAATATAAATGTTGGACAGAGAATACTTGGTTGTGTTTCCCTTTAAATGATCTGATTTTGCGAATACATTATCAGCAAAGGCAAAGCTGGCCTGGCCTTCAGAGAGCAGCACTTCCACAAAAAAACAATTTTATTATCACAGTCACATGGTCTCAGATAAACTACAAAGACAGAATGGGGCAAGGAGCAGGCAAGAAATCAATACATCATTATGAAACAAAAGGCTGTTACTGTTAGGAGTGAAACAGATAAAAGAGCAAATCAGCTGACCTCTTGTTCACTGAACAATCTAATGAAAGAAAATTAGTGTGCTGGAACCTGACAGCTACCAATGATTCAAAAACAATTTAAAGCTCTCCTACTAGATTGGGAGCTATAATGATATTTTTAAAAATATTTTGCATACCAAAAAAATTGCAGACTAGTCCAAAATAATTATCATGAAGTAGCAAACAAAGGCACCAAACTGCTTGTAACCTTTTTTAAAAATTCTTCAGTAGTGATCCAAAATATTACAGCTTACAATGGTCCTACTACAGTATTTGAAACTATTTCTGTTGAATAAAGGTTGGTTGGTTGGTTTTGCTATGATGAGGGTGGCAATATATATGTTACTTATAAGGGTCAAATAATCCTGAAAATGTTTTAATTAAGCATGAACATATGGGTTTTTTTTCTGCCTGGTATTGGCTGCCACAAATCAGTTTGGGCAAATTCTTCTTCATGTTAGGATTCCTTCTGAGACATTTCCGCTCAGTTTATCAAGAACACCTCATCCAGTTCTGGGAGAACACTTTATCCTATTCCCTGGGAGCCAAAAAAACTCAGTTTGACTCCAGCTCATTACTGAGGTTACTTTCTTAGGCATGTAATAGCTCTTTCCCCACCTTGATCTGGCCCAGACAAAGTGGTACCACAATTTCAATTCATATCATACACCACACAGTTGATATACATCTTTCCCAGCTACTGACAGCTATACTTCTTGCATGTAAAGAAGAAACGTTTTGCGGATTGCGTGCAGAACAATCACTTTGCAGATTGCATGAGGCAACCTTATCAGTTCAGTATGTTTCTGCCCACTTTATTTACTATAAACATACCCGCAATAGTTATTTTAGTAAGTTTCTGCCTCCCTTAGGCAGATTTGATCAGTTAGATCTAGTCATAGATTGTAATGATCTATGGAAATAGAAAATTGGCACACCTACAGATATGTTGCACAAGTTCATATTTACTGAATGGCATTTATTTATAAACAGAGAAATCCAGCATTTATTACTACAACTGTACCCTGCAATCATGTTTGGAACTTAGATGCTCATATTAATAAGTTTATATTACAGCAAATCAATGTATTATTCTTTGTCACAGTCTGAAATCACAGGTCAAATTAGCACAGAGTAGACTGAAAAGAACACAAGGTGTCTATATAACAATACAGTGCCATAACATTTCTAAGTAGGGCTGTCCATTAATCGCAATTAACTCATGCCATTAACTCAAAAAAATTAATCGCGATTAATCGCAGTTTTAATTGCACTGTTAAACAAGAGAATACCGATTGAAATGTATTAAATATTTTGGATGTTTTGCTACATTTTCATATATATTGTTTTCTGTGTTGTAATTGAAATCAAAGTGTATATTATTTTTATTACAAATATTTGCATTGTAAAAATGATAAACAGAAGAAATAGTATTTTTCAATTCACCTCATACAAGTACTGTAGTGCAATCTCTTTGTCCTGAAAGTGCAACTTGCAAATGTAGATTTTTTTGTTTTGTTTTGTTACATAACTGCACTCAAAAACAAAACAATGTAAAACTTCACAGCCTACAAGTCCACTCAATCCTCCTTCTTATTCAGCCAGTCACTAAGACAAACAAGTTTGTTTACATTTTTACAGGAGATAATGCTGCCCTCTTCTTATTTACAAGAGGTGGCATCTGACTCAGATAATGAAAATGAACATGCATCAGTCTGCACTGCTTTGGATTGTTATTGAGCAGAATCTGTCATCAGCATGGTCGCATGTCCCCTGGAATGGTGGTTGAAGCATGAAGGGACATATGAATCTTTAGCGCATCTGGCACGTAAATATCATGCGACGTCGGCTTCAACAGTGCCATGCGAATGCCTGTTCTCACTTTTAGGTGACATTTTAAACAAGAAACGGGCAACATTACCTCCTGCAAATATAAACAGACTTGTTTGTCTGAGCAATTGTCTGAACAAGAAGTAGGACTGAGTGGACTTGCAGGCTCTAAAATTTTACATTGTTTTATTTTTTAATGCAGCTTTTTTGCACATAATTCTACATTTGTAAGTTCAACTTTCATGATAAAGAGATTGCACTACAGTATTTGTATTAGGTGAATTGAAAAATATTATTTCTTTTATTTTTTTACAGTGCAAATACTTGTAATCATAAATAAATATAAAGTGAGCACAGTACACTTTGTATTCTGTGCTGTAATTGAAATCAATATATTTGAAAATGTAGAAAACATCCAAAATATTTAAATAAATGGTATTCTATTATTAAGTGCAATTAATCACGATTGATATTTTTTATGGCATGATTAATCGCGATTGATTATTTAATTGGTTGACAGCACTATTTCTAAGAAATAGCAACCCTCCTGGGAGTGGCATATGTGGCACTTATTCACTTCAGTGCCTCCCATTTTGTTTTAAAAGCCATCTCTTTAAAATTATATAGGCCAAATTCTGCCTTGATTTAATAACTGTTTCTGTGAGTTGCTCAGCTTTGTGACACTTTCTTGGTGTGTTCAGGACTGTAAGTCAGCTTGTTCTCTCCTCTCTCCCCCCCGCCCCCGCCTCTAACAAGAGGAAAATTTGCTTGTGTTTAATTGCATGTCGGCTCTCTGACACCACCAGGCTATTAGCCACTCAAACAATCTCCTCAGGGCTCTGCCGGCCCTCACTTTACCTTGCAGATTAACAGTAGGTGAACCCAAGCCTCCAAGCCCCTCCGAAAGCATTACCCTATGGTATCCAGTCCCTGTGACTGGATATTCACAAAAATTACCGTATTTGCTGTCCTCAAGGGAACAGTATACACACAGCTTGACTGGTACAACTCAGGATCAGTCCTTTATAAATATCACAGCACTGAGACATTTATTATCAAAAGCTAAGATTTAAGAGATAGTGAATAAGAATAGTGGAAACAGAAATGGTTACATATAAAACAAAAAGTATAACATGCTTCTTAGAATCTAAACTTAGCTTTAACAGGCTCAGTTCCTGGCTAAAGGAGTTTCTCACCTAAAGCAATCTTCCAGCATCATCAACCAACGTGACTAGGATCTAACTTCCATAAATGCAAAAAGTGCTGTCCTTTTTGCTTCCTTGGTGAAGGATAAAATGGTGTCCTCTTGCCTTTTTCATATACCCCTAAAGTTAATTATTTTGTCCCCAGAATTATGATGACCCCTACCCCTGGGATTTATTCTCCAGTGTCTTGTCGCCTGTTGACTTCCCATCCCCCAGTTGACTTGTAAGTAAATGGGGCTTCCATTTTGTTGGCCTACAATGCTTAATGTACATGGCCAACAGACACAGATGAATCAATGTCCTTTGTTTGACCCCAAAACCTGTTAGTCAGCCCTGTCTGGGATTTATACTTTAAAACATGTGTTGAGTACATTGTAACAGGGGGCTTAGAGGGCCAGTTAGCCTAGTAGTTGGAGTACTTGCATTCCTGCACCCTGATTCTGTGGTTGAGGTGCCTCAGTCTGTAAGGCAGGGGAGTAGGGGGACCTGGGCCCTGCCACTCCACCAGGTCCAGCCCAGGGCCCTGCGTAAGTCAATCTCTCGGTAGGGGGACCTCCCAGTGGGAACTTTTTGTCCACTACCCTGGGCTACTTCCTACATGGCCCCTACAGTTCAAGTTCCTGTGGTAGCATGTCTCCAGTAGTGCCCCCTTATGGGCCCTAGGCAGCATCCTGTTGTGGTCCCAGGTTCCTGTGGGCAAGGCAGCCATAAGTTTGGTGGGGTCAGAACCCCCATAAGGTCTCCATGCTTCAGTCACCCGGATTCCTCTTAGTCCAAATGCTCGTAGGCCTCTTTCTCTGTCTCCTGTGGCCAGGAAGACAGTGCTTGGTTCTTGGTAGCTGCCTCAACTAGCAGGCTAGTGAGCCTTCCCTCAGGTGGGGAGGCAGCTAGTTCCTGCTTCTTCACCTGTCAGCCACAAACTGAGCCAGACTCCCTCCTTTTCTCTTCCCTCCAGGCCTGACACTGGCTGCAGGTATAACAGGGCAGCTCCTGCTGCTGCCAAACCTCAGTTGTATTACTGAAGTCTAGCATCAAACCCCATTGGTTACCCTTTTTCTCTCTAACACACCTCACATTTTACATTTACACCACTGTGACACATTTTTACCTAGAGTTGTTGGTTATTTAACACATTTTCCCCATAACTGTTAGTTGGTTATATGCTGCTGTGACACCCTTTACATAGGAACTGTTAGCTACCTGTTACATTTATACTTCAGTGTTAATTGGTTACCAACTGTATTGGACCCCACTGTATTGGACCCCACTATTGAAACCCCCTATCCTATTTACTAAAAGAAACCCCTCCCCAATTGTCTACCTTAACAAACCCCATACCCCTCACTATTGAATTTTCCCTGTTTTTGCATTTTCTTAATAAAGTTTATTTTGCACCCCACCAGTGCAGTAGTTGTCCCCCAAGATCCCCTACCTGCTGGCAGGGTCATATTCCATAATATTTAATGTTGTATTCAGCAAGACAGCTGACTCGCCCTTATTACAACGTTTTTGCAAATAAATGTCTGACAAACTTCAGGGCATATCAAAAAACCTGTGACTGACATTTTTTATTCCCAAGTTTATTGCTTTTAATTAGGTACCTTCTGCATGTCCATTCTGCATGAGGGACAGGGTACAGGGGTCTTTGCAGGGAACTGTGACTCTCCACCACCGTGAGGCGGGCCAGGCATCCTGTTATTCTTTCTGCCTTGTCCCTCCGCCCCCGCCGGGCTGCAAGCTCAGGCTGCCATCGGGCCTAGGGGCATCAGTTTAATAATACTGCATAGGGCCCCATAAATTCTAAGGACGACCCTGGGGGCACCAAAAAGTGGTTCCCTGGTTTTGCAGGGAGGATCCACCTTCCGGAGGCACCGGAGAGCCAGAGTGTCAGCTTGCGGGGGTGGTGAGCCCCAGCCATGAAGGAGCCGGTGCGGCGCTGGGGGGCAGGAGCCCTGCAAAGGTGGCGGCGCCACTAGCGGGGAGCAGCTGCGCCCCTCACCCCTCCTGTCCAGGCTGTGGCCTGGCGCCCCCCCCAGGGGGCTCCTGCAGGCTACAGCAGATGCATGTGGGCATAGTCCCCGTGCGCCCCCCAGCTCCCCCCTCACCATGCTCGGGCTCTGCAGCTCCCGGGCATGTGAGCCGCCGCCGGGGCGCGGGGCCCTGAGCCTGCTCCAGGAGGGGCAGCGGTGGCGGCAGCGGCTCACAGTCCCGGGAGCAGCAGAGCCCAAGAGCGGCAAGGGGGGAGCTGGGGGGGCGCACGGGGGCCTCTGCCCGCATGCATCTGCTGCAGGAGCCCCCAGGAGCCCCCAGAAGGCAGCTCCTCCCTGCCGAACTGCTGCAGCGACCCAAGCCCGGCAAAGCCAGTGAGTGGACTCGGGGCGGGGGCCGCCGGGGTGGGGTGGGGAGGGCTCATGGGAGGGCTGTGCACCCTCCAGGGGAGTTCAGGGGGTGCGGAGGGGGGAATCTGGTCTGGGGAGCAGCCCCTGGGCACGGCTGGCCTCTGAGCAGGCTGGCCCCTGGGGTCTATAAAGGCTTGTCGGGATTTGCCCCCCACAATGAACCGATGTGCCGGGGGGGGGGGGTGGAGGGGGCAAGGTGGAAGTTTTGCCTAGGGCGCAAAATATCCTTGCACTGGCCCTGACCAGAGAGCACGCAAAAGCGGCACCGGCACCTCATACTCCCACAGCACTTCCCACAAGACATGTCAGGGAACACAGTCATATGCCTTCTGCAGGTCTACAAAACCAAGGTAGACTAGATTAGCAAAGTCCCACAACCCCTTAAGTATCTGCGAGAGAGCAAAGAGCTGATCTGTTGTTCCACAGCCGGGAGAGAATCCACATTATTCCTCCTGAGTCTGAGGTTCAACTAATGGGCGTAATCTCCTCTCCAGCAGCCTGGCATAGGCTTTGCCAGGGAGGCTGAGGAGTACGATCCCCCTATAGTTGGAACACACCCTTTGGTCTCCTTTCTTAAAGATCGGGACCACCACCCCAGGTTGCCAGTCCAGAGGTACTGCACCCACCTTCCACACAACATTGAAGAGGCATGCTAACCACCACACCCCAATATTGTCCAGTGCTTGCCATCTGTCTCTGCCAAATCTGATGAATTCAAGGGATAAGCCAAAATTCCCTACCAATTCCTGTCCAGCTCTGATTCTGTTGACATCCAACCCCACCAAGGAATCGAAAAGAAAGTAATTATCTACTTGTCTCAACAAATATCATTCACTTTGTTTGCAATCCTTAGGGCAGGGCCAACTGTTCAACTATGAGTTCAAAGTTACGTAACTCTGGGAGGGATGAGAATAACAATATTCAAACATGCACTCGAACATTGACGTGTACAGGAAAAAGTAAGACAGTCAACAAAGCTTAACCACAAAGGCTTGTTCTCAAGGTTCTCCCATCATAGTCACAATGTCAATATCTGGCACTCTTACTATAAATATGCAGCAACATGTCATTAGTACAAAATCTCTTCATAAGTTATTTGGTTAAGCTAGTTTTCCAATGAGTCTACTGATCAGAATGCCTGAAGAATGCCTCTCTTTTCCTTTTTCTTTTCTCAGTACAGAAGTATCTGTATAGTTAATTCAAAAGTTACCTGCAAGATTAACAGGTATATGCAAGATCTCCTTTTTCCATGGGATTAATACATTCATATCTACCATGGGACTTTCTACTTCAATAAGGATTGGATAAACAGCCCACAGCTTTCTCTGTCGGCTTCCATGTGCCCTTGCACAGTTCTTACTTCTGCACACTTTCCTGACAGCAGATATAGTAATAATAATAATGCTTTGCACTAATATGGCCCCTTTACAACCAATATGGACATTTCTCCCTCCCCCCACCCCCAGCATGGGAATGCATCTCCTTTTCAAGGTAACCAATTAGGTAGGGTGAGTGTGGGAGGGCTGCTCTCTCCCTCCATCCCCCTCCCCCCAAGTTTCATACAGGAGGTATGCTCCCAGGCAGAGCTCTTAACTGCTCTGCATTAGTGTGGAATGGGAGTTCTGCAATGAGGTGCTTCTCCCAGTCAGCGGCACTGCTATGGGTACCCACATGGCCCCACAGTATGCCAACATTTTTATGGCTGACTTAGAACAACGCTTCCTCAGCTCTCGTCCCCTAGCGCCCCTACTCTACTTGCGCTACGTTGATGACATCTTCATCATCTGGATCCATGGGAAGGAGGCCCTTGAGGAATTCCACCAGGATTTCAACAAATTCCACCCCACCATCAACCTCAGTCTGGACCAGTTCACACAAGAGATCCCCTTCCTGGACACTGCAGTGCAAATAAGCAATGGTCACATAAACACCACTTTATACCAGAAACCTACTGACCACTACACTTACCTACATGCCTCCAGCTTTCATCCAGACCACATCACACAATCCATTGTCTACAGCCAAGCCTTAAGATACAACCGCACTTGCTCCAATCCCTCAGACAGAGACAAACACCTACAGGATCTCTATCAAGCGTTCTTAAAACTACATTACCCACCTGGGGAAGTGAAGAAACATTGACAGAGCCAGAAGGGTACCCAGAAGTCACCTAATACAGGACAGGCCCCAAAAAGAAAGTAACAGAATGCCACTAGCCATCACCTACAGCCCCCAACTAAAACCTCTCCAGCGCATCATCAGGGATCTACAACCTATCCTGAAGGACAATCCCTCACTCTCACAGACCTTGGGAGACGGGCCAGTCCTCGCTTACAGACAGCCCCCCAAACCTGAAGCAAATACTCACCAGCAACTACACACCACACAACAGAAAAACTAACCCAGGAACCAATCCCTGCAACACACCCCATTGCCAATCTGTCCGCATATCTATTCAAGGAACACCATCGTAGGACCTAACCACATCAGCCACACCATCAGGGACTCATTCACCTACACATCTACCAATGTGATATATGCCATCATGTGCCAGCAATGCCCCTCTGCCATGTACAGTGGCCAAACCGGACTGTCTCTGTGCAAAAGAATAAATGGACACAAATCAGACATCAAGAATTGTAACATTCAAAAATCAGTAGGAGAGCACTTCAGTCTCCCTGGACACTCAATAACAGACTTAAAAGTGGCCACTCTTCAACAAAAAATGTCAAAAACAGACTTCAATGAGAAACTGCAGAGCTGGAATTAAGTTGCAAACTGGACACCATCAAATTAGGCCTGAATAAAGACTGGGAGTGGCTGGGTCACTACAAAAAGTAATTTTCCCTCTGTTGATACTCACGCCTCTTGTCAACTGTTGGGAATGGGCCACACCCACCCTGATTGAATTGGCCTCATTAACCCTGCCCCCCGTCATTTGGTCAGGCAACTCCCATCTTTTCATGTGTTGTATATTTATACCTGCCTACTGTATTTTTAACTCCATGAATCTGATGAAGTGGGTTCTAGCCCACAAAAGCCTATGCCCAAATATATTTGTTAGTCTCTAAGGTGCCACAAGGACTCCTCGTTGTTTTTGCTGATACAGACTAACATGGCTACCCCTCTGAAACCTTCTCCCAGCTTGTGTCCCTGGGGCAGGGAGTCAGTGTTTTGTTTACAAACAGAGGCAGGGTGATTATGATAAGAAAAGGCTGGTAATTAAATTAAGGGTCTGGAAGTCCTTAGATGAACCTGTAAAACATCTTGGGGGGTGGGGAAAGGGAAGAGGGGGCTTGAAGAGAGAACGTAGGGGACTCAGAAGAAATACAGCCAACGTTACATTCAGAAAAGAGGAAGATGTAAGGGGCATAAGTGAAAAGAAGGGGCTAAAACCCAGGGAAGGGATAGCAATGGTATAGAGAAGTTCCCACTCTACCTCTGGTACTTATGTGGCCCCATCACTGTAGTGTCTAAGCACCTCACATCACAGCCCCTCGGTAAGGGAGAGCAGTGCTGATATCCCCATTGTACAGATGGGGCACCGAGGCACAGAGAGACTAACAGCCAGATTATCAAAGGTATTTAGGCACCCAGTGAGATTTTCAAAAGCGCCTAGAAGGTTAGGTGCTTTGTAAACCCCACTAGATGCCTAGCTGCATCTTCGGGTGCCTAAAAACCTTTGAAACTCTGTCCCTAAGGCAGTGACCTGAGGTCATACAGGAAGTCCATGGGGGGCAGGGAGGAAGTAGAACTCAGGTCCCTCAGGGCTAGCTCTCTGTCCACTGGACCAGACTCTCTCTCTGCTGCATGCTGCGAAAAAGAGGCCTCTGATGGATGGAAGCAAAACCAAGAAAGCCAGTTCTCTGACACTCCAGCAATTGGTCCCAGATGATTGGAAACGATGTCATGGTTGACAGTATGAGAGCAGCACAGAGGTCAGGAAGGATGAACAAAGAAAGAGAAATGAGAGTCAGATGAGAGGAGAGCACTTAACCACCAATGGGTGGCAGGTTCTGCCCCGGGCTGAGTTGTACAGCAATGCCTGCTGTGTTATTTTAGATTTTAACTGAAAACCATTTTGTTTTGTTATTTTTTGTTCTAAGTTTGAGAAAAGGGAGGAATGAGAAAGTGTCGTATGAGTATCAGATGTGATTATACATCAAATTCTTAGGGTTTCAGCTGTATTCAGAACAATTCCAGAATAAAGAACAGAAATTGTACCCACACAGTCCATAAAGTCGACAATTATTGCCATGATTTGTAGTATTCGCAGGGCACGATCTGTGCGCTCAGCACTGTTCAGAATATGCCAGAAAATGTAGTCCCTGAGCTAATGTATATAAGATGTGTAACTCTGGATAAGATGGCTCAGATATTTAAGTATGAAGTGTATAGTTATTGACCACACATGTTATCACATGTTCACTGTGATGTTTATATCAATAAGTGGAGGTATTGATGGCAATAGAAGTTTTACTTGATTAAGGACTAGAAGATCTGACCCTCCAACTTTCTTTCAAGAGGAAGAGCTGCCCAGAGCTCTTGTGCCTGTTTAGTTTCCTTTCCTGCCTGCAGTGGCCCTGATATACCTCAGAAGTCTCAATTTTTTCCCCAACTTTAAAACGTGGAGGGTTTTTTTTTTTGGTGTTTGATTTAAAATATTCTCTTGTGAAAACTGCAACTCAATCGCTGTAGTGTTGTGTTTAAAAGCCTTCTGTAAAGTAACTAGCCTTTAAACAGAAGTGAAAGCAGTGTTGCCAACTCTCATGATTTTGTCATGAATCTCATGATAATTATTGTCAAAGAGTCCTGTGGCACCTTATAGACTAACAGACATATTGGAGCATAAGCTTTCGTGGGTGAATACTCACTTCGTCAGACATGCCTCTGACAAAGTGAGTATTCACCCACGAAAGCTTATGCTCCAATACGTCTGTTAGTCTATAAGGTGCCACAGGACTCTTTGTCACT